>NC_086449.1:317327967-317387967 GCF_028390025.1 Pseudophryne corroboree
TATTGTCTATAATCGCCTCACTGCCTTTCTTTCCTCTCACTCACTGCTTGACCCATTCCAGTCTGGTTTCCGTTCTCTCCACTCCACTGAAACTGCCCTCACAAAAGTCTGCAATGACCTCCAAGCAGCCAAATCTAAGGGCCACTAATCTCTGCTTATTCTTCTTGACCTCTCTGCTGCTTTTGACACTGTGGACCACCCTCTCCTTCTGCAAATCCTTCACTCTCTTGGTCTGCGTGACACTGCACTCTCCTGGCTGTCCTCCTACCTCTCTGATCGTTCCGTCTGTCTCCTCTCATGATGCTACCTCGCCCCACTTTCACTAACTGTTGGTGTCCCCCAAGGTTCTGTTCTTGGTCCTCTCCTTTTCTCTCTCTCTCTCTCTCTATACGTCCTCTTTAGGTGAAATCATTAGTTCTTTTAACTTCCAGTATCACCTCTATGCTGATGACACTCAAATCTACGTCTCATCCCCTGATCTCTCCACAGTTCTCCTCACTCGTACCTCTAACTGTCTTTCTGCTATCTCTTCCTGGATGTCCCCCAGTGCTTTCTTAAACTCAACATGTCTAAGACTGAGCTGATCATCTTCCCGCCCTCCCGCACAACCTCACCTCCCACAATCTCATTATCCATTGATGGCACAACTATCTCCTCTAGCCCCCAAGTACGCTGTCTTGATGTAATCCTTGACTCATCCCTCTCCTTCAAACCACACATTCAGCACCTCTCACAAACCTGTCATTTTCATCTCAAAAACATTTCCAGGATCAGACCTTTTCTCACCCAGGATGCCACTAAAATCATTATTCACTCACTGATTATTTCCAGACTGGATTACTGTAATCTCCTCCAAACTGGCCTCCCTGACAGTTACCTCTCTCCACTCCAATCTATCCTCAATGCTGCTGCCCGGCTCATCTTCCTCCCCACACACACTACGTCCACCTCCCCTCTCCTACAAGCACTTCACTGGCTTCCCTTCCCTTTCAGAATCCAATTCAAACTTCTCACACTCACTTACAAAGCACTCACCCACTCCTCTCCCATTTACATCTCTGATCTTTACTCTCCCACCCGTCCTCTTCGCTCGGCTAATGCACGCAGACTCTCCTGTCTTCTGATTACTTCCTCCCACTCCTATCTCCAAGTTTTTTCATGTGCTGCTCCCTTCCTCTGTAATTCTTTACCTCTCCCCCTCAGACTCTCCCCCTCTCTACAAAACTTCAAACAGGCTCTTAAGACCCATTTCTTTACCAAACCCAGACAAATCTCATCCTAACCCTCTTTTCCACTCTCTCTATGTACCCCATCTGTGTCACCCCTGTCTGTCTACCCCTCCCCTTAGAATGTAAGCTCTCACGAGTAGGGCCCTCTTCCCTCATGTGCTTATACTTTTCTTACTTTAATAATCCTCAACTGCCCAAATTACGCTGTTTTTTGGCCACCTGGAATTTACTGGTGTAGTTATGCTTAGTTACCCTGTACTTGTCCTATATTGTCTTCAACTGTAAGTAACTGTTTTCCTGTTTTGATTATGTGCATATGTACTCTGTAATTGGGCACTGCGGAACCCTTGTGGTGCCATATAAATAAAGGATAATAATAATAATATTATTATAATAATGGGTAGCACAAACGAACGACACATAGGGGTTTATTTATCAAGAGTTAGATTGTAAAACTCATTATTTCAGATCAGGTTTCTGCCAGATATTTAAATGGGTACTGCTTCTACTAGCAAGACATTGCCCTTTTAAATATCGGGCAAAAACACAATACAAAATGACGGGTTTTACCGCATAGAGTTTTAGTAAACTGGTCCTCGAAGGAGTGCTTCTACGCAATACACCCTAGCATATTAGAAAGATTCTTGGAGCCCTTGAGATTATCTATTAGTTCGCATTCTATACATGTCAAGCCTTTTGTATGCAATTTAGCATGTCTGGAAAGGAAAGAAAAACAAATGCAACTGTCACTATCATTAAAATCTAGAAGTCTCTGCTTATCAGTCGTTCATTAAATGCATTACCAATAGGCAGATTAGGGAGATTCCTTGGCACAGCCAGTCAAGCAAGCCAAAGCTTACTAGTGGCATACGTAATTATGTGTTCACTTCTCTGCGTGAACCGAATATTCCCCAGAAACACTTTCATTAGCGTCAAACAAAAAGGCAAATAAAGAAAAGAAAAATGGGCAAATCTACTTTAAGGATTATGAGAAGTAACTGGGTATAAATCTATTGAGTCAGAATTTATTTTCCAGCTGCCCATTCCAGAAACCAGTCTGATTATTTTTCTGAGCTTGCAATTTATTTACTTGTAGTGCCTAGGGCTGTTGGTTTCAAGAAACTCTTAATATAGAGTATGTCTGTTTTCCCGGCTAAGTTTAATGTTCCTGTCACTGCTGTCGATTCAAAATCAAATAGGCAGCCGAAATGAAATATGATTTTTATTTCACACAAAGAAAAGGAATTGATTCATTAACCCAGCATGTGCCAACACATTAGAAAAAAAAAAACAAGGAACCTTGAAAGAAAATGGGCTGTAACAATACTCAATACTACAGATCATTAAGAGGATATTTTCTAATCCTTAAAATTGTCTGGCTCAGAACACACTAGAATTAAAATATAAAACTAGTATTCTATGCGACTTGCAGATGTTATAGTTCTGCCGTAAGTAGAATGTAGAGAGCATCCATTGTGTTTTAAAGCAACACTGCCACCTAGGAAAATAAATTTCTTTAACCACTTAACTGGCACGTCGCCCCACGATGTCCACCAATTTTTGATGAGGCGATCCGTTCTGCAGATATGCATAATATAATATTTAAAATAAAAGACTTTTTAAAACTATATTAAATTAAAAATGTCAAATAAAACAATGTTATGAACGGTTTTAAAGGGAAAAATCATCAGTTAAGTGGTTAAGTTGCAGGCTATTTCATTTTCCCCTGTAGATCATAACATATCACAGAGGTAAATGAATGGTGTCCTATTACCTCATCTCATTATGTTTCTTTGGGGGGTTTTTCCCTACGTTTATGACTTTTTTGCTGGTACTGATTGGGAGTCATATGGAGGACTGCAGATATATATATATTTTTTTTTTTTTCAGATCTTTTGCCTCTGCTTTTAGTAGAAGTCACCACTGGCCAAACCAAAGTCTGGATGCCAGAAACAGGGATTCTCCTAAACTGCAGACCAGCCAGAAACCATGCCACGGCTAATTAGACCAGAGGCTGGTTATATTAGAAAGCTGAGGTGTACAGTAGATGGTTGTTTTTCATTAAGGTAGGGCACAAGGTTTTCTTACTTTACTATACTGTAAGAAATAAGCAAATATGGAGCTTTAAATCAGATCCCAAACTGGGAGGTACCTGAGCCATTGTGGGAGTTATTTTTCTTAACCAACTTTAACATTAGTGTTCAATTTACTATAAGAGAGCTTCAGGGCCACATTAACATTGCTGCAGATGGAATCCAGACCTTCACATAAAAATAAGCATTTCATCATGGCAGCATTTGCTGACCAGACATGCAGCTGACCACATGCTTGTCATAAATATTTAAAAAGGTATTTCTATTTTCCTCATATACTGATGCAATTTTTCCACTTTTATGTACTTAAGAGTACACTGGGGCCAGTAATATAGAGGGTTTATTTTTCACACTGCATCACAAACTTTCCATTTCTTTTCAATGCTGAAATGTATTCCTATGTTTTTATACTCTGTGTGACCCATATTATTTTACCAATTCACCACTCCATGTATACTGTACAGTGGATTAGCATAGCACTCTCAATGGGATCGGTACGCGTGATGCCAACAGTCACAATACCGACGCTGGCATCCCAATAGTCAAAATCCCGACAGGGAAGAGGTAACTATTCAACCGCCCCCCCCCCCCCCCCCTCCCAACCCTAACCCTCTCTTACCACAACCTAACCCTAACCCTCCGTGAATAACCCTAACCCCCACCCCCTGGTGGTGCCTATCCCTACCCCCCTTCCCGCAGCCTATCCATAACCCCCTAGCTATACTTACATTTGGGATTCAGGCATCTGGATCCTGACCTGTTTTCGATTCAGACGTTGATGTTCTGACAGGTGTCGGGATTCCGGCATCACTGTTTTGGCTGCGAGGATCCTGACAGCTGGAATCTTGAACGTATACCCTCTCAATTATATACATTACCCTAAATAGCCACAATTATGTACAGGAACAACCTCCATTAAAGATCCAAACTATAAATTAAATACTGTATTAGCGCAAGCTTTCCATAGCGATGTATATCGGCAGCATACAGGGATAAATGGATATGCAATGAACAGTATATAGCCAGTAAATAAATTGACAGATTTATAATCACAGAATGCATGAGTATGTACTCATAAGACGAGGAGAGAGGGCCCTTTGCTCAAGAGCTTATTTTCTGAAAAAGATCAATGGGAAGACACAGAGTGAGCGTGGGGAGCAGACAAATGGGGTGCAAGGTTGCAGAGTAAGCAGGAGGTGTGCCAAGTGTCAGTGAAAAAAGGTGAATTTAAAGGATGGGAGAATAGCTAACGGAGGTTTAGAAAATGAAAGCCAAGTGCTACATGTTGGAGAATTAAAAAAAAAAAAAAAAAAAAACTCAACAACACATTAAAACCATCAACTCCACCCTACATTGTTTGTACAAAGGCACAAACAATGTAATGAACGCTTGTATTAGACACAAATAAAAGTGCTACATATATTTACTGGCTTGGGCATGCACTGGATGTTTATACTCACACTCCTAAAACAAAGAGTACCTGCCAATAAATCTCTTTGAACAAGTAAAACAGATTTGAGTGATAGTGATATATGTTTTCTTTCTAGTAAGAAAGCTCTGTTTCTAATAGAATATAAAGATCCATTACATTTTTTCTATGCAGCAGCTTTATTCTTTAATAAAGTATAGCAAATGGGGCAGAAATCTGTAGTAAATCTTACACCGAGCCTGATTCAGATAAAACGCTGTAGTATTGCATGCAGCAAAGTAACGATATTTAGTACTTGGCACATGCGTCGCAACTGTACTGTACATATACGGGTGTGGATCATAGGGTCAACCAGACTTAGGTTGACAGTGTCTAGGTCGACAGTAACTAGGTTGACACAAGCATTAGGTCAACATGAGTTATTTTTGTTGTTTTTTTAAAACCAGTGTCGTTTTCTTTGTAAAGTAACCGGGAACCCCAATTAGTGCACCGTGTCCCCTCGCATGGCTCGATTCGCTCGCCATGCTTTGGGTAAGGTGACCTGCTCTGCTACCGCTGCACTCTGCACAGGTTACCGTTCTCAATTGTAGTGCACGTGGATCGTAAAGTATGAAAAAGTTCAAAAACTGAAAAACTCATGTCGACTTTTTGTCATGTCGACCTAAGTGTGGTCGACCTAGAGAACGGATACCACATGTACAGTACTGGTCTACAACGGCCAATGCAGTGTGGCATCAAACTGTCAGCAATTGATTGTTTAATGCCATTTGACAAAGCCTGGATCACCATCACAGATTTACTGGCCTCTTCCTGGGAACTGCAGCAGCTGGCTTGCGTGACTGCATGGTGTCATAGTTGATCCAATGCTGCGTTCTAGGATGTAGCTCGGATCAGTGTTTCCCCCAAAGTAACATTTTTCAAAAGGTGTTTATTAGGTTAATTAGATAAAACCACTGATTGGAGTGTATGTGGACTGAAAGAAAGCAGCTCATGAACTTCTCAATATACTTCAATATGGGAAGTACATTTATGATGTAAAAGGAGAGCTAAAAATGACAAACTGCTAATTAAAAAAAAAATAAAGAAAAAACAATACAAAAATAACCAGACACACACACACACACACACACACACACACACACATCACAGTACAAGACACTTATTAGTGCTTTTTTTTTGGCAGCTTTTCACCCAGCCTAAAGTATTAGAAAAAGTGTTTCAGAGTGATGTCATCTATCTGGATGTGAAAGGGTAAGCCACACCTTGCCATATTGACCTCCAAACGACTTCTTTACAGGAAAATACAAGACGCTTCCTGGAAGCTTTAGCGAGTTAACTCAGCATAATATTTCCACAAGAGAGGAAGTTATATTGGTATCCTCCCTACTCAACTGTCGTCGTCTGCTCTGATGACAGATCTAAGACTACCACAAAACTCTAGATCCAGGTTATGCCTCAACACGCCTAAAGTTTGTGTTTCTTAAGATTTAAAATTTTAACCAAACCTAAGTAGTTTAAATTTGCCTCCCTGCTACATGAACATATTCTGTATTTACAAAATAGTTGCAGTAGTAATTCAACCAGTAAAGCATTATAACCAGCACAATTTAACATTCCCGCACTAGGGCAGCATTGATGGGAAAGGAGTACAAGCACAATAGAAACATTTAACGGACAGATAATTTGGTCTGTACTACAGAGCTCCAATTGAGTAATGTTGGTCTAAAGCATTTAACAGTGAACAGGAAAGCAGCCACCCATCTATCACTTCTCTCACTAGGCAATAATTGGTTTATCAAAGGGGGGGAGCATTTTTTTTTTTTTTTTTAATGAAGTAGTGGAACTGAAAGGCCAAGTCTGAGCTCTAAGTAACACTGCGCATACATGAACGGGCATATCCCATGTGGTTAGCCTGGAGAAAGCAGCGAGTGGCAGTGGCACTCAGCTGCTTAGTGAGATTGTATTAATAAACCATATTGATGTGGATTTTCTAATGCTGTATAAAGTGATCGTGGAAAACCAGCCTTATTAACTTGTTTTAGTAAGTAGGCCCATTAAGCATTAGGCAACCTTTTTTTACAATTTTTTTTTTAAAGATATTCATCTACAATACTTTATTATTTATAAATGATGCACTTTTTTTTGGATGTAGAACTCAAAACTAGGGTCACACATTACCATATCCTTTCAGGCTGGGCCAGCAAAGCACCAGCTTAACCCTACTGCCCTAGGCCAGTGACAGAACACAGAGACCAACGGGGAAATTCAATCAGCTGCAGAGTTTACCCTACAGCAGGCATGTCCAAACTGCAGCCCTCCAGCTGTTGAGAAACTACACATCCCAGCATGCCCTGACACAGCTTTAGCATTCTCTGATAGCAAAACTGTGTCAGGGCATGCTGGGATATGTAGTTTCACAACAGCTGGAGGGCCGCAGTTTGGACATGCCTGCCCTACAGCTAATTACCTGCAGTCATCAATTCAATCAGCAGGGTAAACCCCACGCGTTAAGCCACAGAGCCTCTGTAGCTAAACGTGTGGGTAAACCCTGGTAATGTGGCACTTTTCCGCACACCATCAGGAGCTGCAAGGAAAAGTCTACAGTAAAAGGCATTCTCTGGGGTTTAGAGTATGCACTTCATACTATAAAAAATGTCTGTGTCAATCATGACCTTAATAACCACAGAAAACCACTATATTACATACATATTATTTATATATATATACCGTATATACTCGAGTATAAGTCGACCCGTATATAAGCCGAGGCACCTAATTTTACCCCAAAAACCTGGGAAAACTTATTCACTCGAGTATAAGCCTAGGGTGGGAAATGCAGCTCTAGCCGTACACAGCCCTCAGTGCCAGATATGCCCTCATACTGCCAGATATGCCCCCACAGTGCCAGATATGCCCCCACAGTGCCAGATATGCCTGATATGCCCCACAGTGCCAGATATGCCCCACAGTGCCAGATGTGCCCCACAGTGCCAGATGTGCCTGATATGCCCCACAGTGCCTGATATGCCCCACAGTGCCAGATGTGCCAGATATGCCCCACAGTGCCAGATGTGCCTGATATGCCCCACAGTGCCTGATATGCCTCACAGTGCCAGATGTGCCAGATATGCCCCACAGTGCCAGATGTGCCTGATATGCCCCACAGTGCCTGATATGACCCACAGTGCCAGATGTGCCTGATATGCCCCACAGTGCCAGATGTGCCTGATATGCCCCACAGTGCCTGATATGCCCCACAGTGCCAGATGTGCCTGATATGCCCCACAGTACCTGATATGCCCCACAGTGCCAGATACTTACCCTCCGTCGCTCCCGCGCTGTCTTCTGAATGAGGGACACGGAGAGCGCAGCGCGCGGCTCTCCTGTGTCCCTCCTGCATCTCGGGCGGCAGTGGCGTGTGTTAAAGGAAGTGCAGGTTCGTGCACTTCCTTTAACACTCAGACGCCGCTGCTGCTGGAGATGCAGGAGGGACACAGGAGAGCCGCGCGCTGCGCTCTCTGTGTCCCTCAACGCTGACTCGATTATAAGCCGAGGTGGCTTTTTCAGCACAAACAAACGTGCTGAAAAAGTCGGCCTATAATCGAGTATATACGGTACATTATATATATATATATATATATATATATATATATATATATATATATATATATATATATATACACACACACACACACACACATATACATACACACACACACACACATTCATTCATACACACACACACCATTTGGAGGGAGGTGGCACTCGGGAGACTATGCACAAGTAAATCTCATCAAAACGTGCTTATTCTGTCACACATATACACACACACTTACATACATATATGTACATGCACACTTTTTTTTTTTTTAATCTGAAATTGTATTATGCCCTAACCTGCAACTTGCTATCTGTGTTTCCTATCCTAGATCCCACACCTTAAAATAAAAGGAGAGAATGGGGGAAGAAAAGGCCCAAATATTTTGAAAATATCAGTTACTGAACATAATACAAGGACAAAGAATGTTTGAACGCTTTAAAGCCTTAGGGCAGGAAGCTACACCCTGTTCCAATGACACACTATGCCATTTATGCAGGTAAAGAGAAAGGAAAGGTGCAGTGCTATTATCTTGCTTGCTGACTTGTAATTTTCAGCACAGAACACAAGTAAAAAAAAAGTTGATGTAGTAGGAAACAGTGTTTTGTGAGATTTACTAATTCATATTTATAGATAGGTAAATAGTCCCTAGAAACTGTACTAATTATTGCAAAACAGCACCAATATTACAACATGTGCTAGCAAGTTCTTACATTTGCAGATATAGAACCAAGAACATATAATTAAAATCTTACACATACTTTAAACAATAAAGCAAAAACAAATACTATTTTTAAAACCTCTACTAAGGAATATAAAACGAACAAATAATTTTGTGAGTGTGTGTTTTTGAAGAATTCTCTCTATAGCTCAAAAAAAATTACTACAGTATGCTATTAAAGTATAGCATTAAAGGATTTAAAAAATATTAAAAACATTTACTTGGCTAGACTGAGTAATAATAATAATGTTACCTATCCTCAATATAATGATTGTACATACAGTATATGAAAAGTGGTTTAATCACCTAGCTGTAAATCGGAGCATTAATGGAATTCTTATTTATCCAAAATCACTGAAAAAAAACTAGGTTTGCGGATTTTTGATGAAGAAATGGAACGAAGGGGCAATGTGGAGCTGGGACTTTTCCAGTGAGTTAAGTTCCATTGCAAGCTCTGGCACACAGTATCAACAGGTATAAAGAGATATGCAACAGTAAGTACCGGTATTCGTAGCCAGGTCTGGTACACAGTAAAGTATCAGTATAAAAGAGCGAAGTAGTCAGGATGCACAGCCAATATCAGTACATAAGAGAGAATATTGGAGCATGTTGTTTAGTAGTGATACAAGTAAACACTGGCAAATAGCTTGTGCTGAATGCTAGGTCTAACCTTTATAGCACTGGGGGGAGAGGGAGAGACTCTGAATCCACAATGGACTTCTAAATAATTAATCCAGGCATGTGCCATTTGACTACCACAACGTCGGAGACTTGCTCCGGGTAAACTTTCTTTATTACCTGTTGGCCATTTCATTATGTAAATACAGGGTATTTCAAAAAGACGGACCAGATTTGAAATAACTATATATCTACAACCACGGAATGCCTATGAATGAAACTCTTACTACTTGAGCCCTGCCCCCTGCACTTAAGCCCCACCTCTTAGTGTTGTATGCGTTTAAGCTCCGCCTCCCGGTGATGTCATCTGTTACCGGGAGGACAGGGGAAGCGGACTATGACAAGGGGGCGTGGCCTAGCGGCACATACTCCGCAGACCGCGGCTGCAGGCAATGATATCTGGACCTACTCAGGTACACCGGGTCCACGCATAAGGAGGTGGTTATATGTTTTAGCCTGTTTTCGGAAGTGTGGGGAGCGGGGTGCAGGGTTAGCTATCGTTCAGTGTGTGTGCAGTAAGCGGGTGCAGGGTTAGCAGTAGTGTGTGCGGGGAGCGGGTGCAGGGTTAGCAGTAGTGTAGTGTGTGCGGGGAGCGGGTGCAGGGTTAGCAGTGGTGTAGTGTGTGCAGGAAGCGGGTGCAGGGTTAGCAGTAGTGTGTGCGGGGAGTGGGTGCAGGGTTAGCAGTCGTACAGTGTGTGTGTGCCGGGAGCAGGTGCAGGGTTAGCAGTAGTGTGTGCAGGGTTAGCGGCGGTGTAGTGTGTGCGGGGAGCGGGTGCAAGGTTAGCAGTGGTGTAGTGTGTGTGGGGAGCGGGTGCAGGGTTAGCGGTAGAGTGTGCGGGGAGTGGGTACAGGGTTAGCAGTCGTATAGTGTGTGTGAGGGGAGCGGGTGCAGGGTTAGCGGTGGTGTAGTGTGTGCAGGGAGCGGGTGCAGGGATAGCAGTAGTGTAGTGTAGTGTAGTGTGTGCGGGGAGCGGGTGTAGGATTTTATTTTTTTAAATGTTCTGGGAGAAAAAGTCCCATGTGACTTGGACTGCCGCCACCAACAGGTCTACGGATGGTGTAATGGTTAGCATTACTGCCTTACAGCACTAAGGTCATGGGTTTGATTCCCACCACAGCCCTAACTGTGTGGAGTTTGTATATTCTCCCCGTACCTGCATGAGTTTCCTCCAGGTACTCCGGTTTCCTCCAACAATCCAAATATATACTGGTAGGTTAATTGGCTCGCAAAACAAAAAATTAAACCATAGTTAGGTAGGTGGGTAGCTATGCCCTCCATGGTGCTATCCACACTACACTGCACAGACTACACCCCCATATCAGTAGTCACACACCCCTACAGCGGTGCACAGTAGGCCTTTCATAAATGACAGCTCCAGGCCCATTAGGACCTTAATCTGGCACTGCTTTAAAGGGTAGTACATGGTTAAGGCGCCAGTAGTGTTTTGTAGCACCGTACATTAGAACAATACAGGGTACACAGAAGTTAACATTACAGTAACTGAAAAACAATAACAGAGCACAGGTAAGAATTAGCACCACAAATTCTCAGTACACAAAACAGCCGAGATATAAGAAAGCAAAAGGAGCATCTCCTCTTGCTCATTATCATTTATCTTATCCAGGCAGCTGCTGGAAGAGATAAACAATAACGAGTAAGAGGAGATGTGGGTGTAGACAGTCGCTGAGTAGGAGAAAATTGTAATTGAAGTGCGAGAGAAGAGGGTTGTGCAAACAGGAGGTAAGAGGGCACGGCTCCAGGGAGCTTACAATCTAGAGGGAGGGGGTAGACAGACCAGTGATATGAGGCACGAGCAAAAGTTTCAAATGCCTCTTCCAGTGCACCAACAGCCCTTCGCCTCAGTCATCTGCAAGATGATTACCCCGCAACACAAGGCATTCCACTGTTCAGCAAGAGTAATTGCGGTGCAGTGTGCATTTCAAGCGAGTTTTGGCATTGATCCACCAATGCCAAAGAGCATTCGTCAATGGTTTTGTCACTTTGAGGAAACAGGCCGTTTATGTAAGGGGAAGAGCTCAGGGCAATCACGCACTTTAGAGGAAAACGTGTGAAGAATTCAAGAGAGTATTCTTCTTAGCCTACGCAATTCCACTCATGATGCAAGCCAAGAACTTGGGATCCCTCATACAACTGTCTGACATGTGTTAAGGTGACATTTAGTCATGAGGCCACACCGGCTGCAACAGCCCCTTTGTGCAGGAAAGTGTGTAGAATTTAGTGATGTAATGAAACGGAACATGGAAGATGATAGCTTCTCACCGCATTTCATTTTTAGTGATGAAGCGACGTTTCATCCAAGGGGTAAAGGTAACCATCACAATGTGCGCATATGGGCAATAGAGAATCCACACGAAACATAAGCGTGATTCCCCAAGCCTGATTCAGGAGGTGGATGCTACTGGTTTGCAGGAACAGCAAATGCTAATGGTAACCTTCCGCTCATGGAAGCATGCGCCAGAGGGCACAAATGCCGAAGCCCACTTTCATTGTCCAAGGACAGTGCTCAGAGTTTCCTTAGTAATTCCTATAAATATGGCCTCTATGACTATAAACGTCTAATTGCGACCCATAACATTTCCATGAGATGGCCAACTCCCAGTCACTACCCAGGGATGCCCATGTTTGTGCACCGCCAGCTCTACTGCAAGCGTCTCCTAATGCAAAAGCAGTCTCTGCACATAGGGGGTAATTCAGACCTGATCGCTGCAGTGCATTTTCGCACAGCGGGTGATCAGAGCCAAATTGCGCATGCGTATGCCACGTCACATGGCTACAAAGCGGATCACCACTCAGCGATGGGTTTGTGCGAAGGATCCATTTGCACGGGCGATCGCAAGGAGATTGACAGAAAGAGGGCGTTTGTGGGTGGCAACTGACCGTTTTCAGGGAGTGTCTGGAAAAACGCAGGCGTGTCCAATCGTTGGAAGAGAGGGTGTCTGACATCAATTCCGGTCCAGGACAGACTGAAGTGATCGCAGCGGCTAAGTCCTGAGCTGCACAGAGACTGCACAAAATTAGTGTGCAGCTCTGCTACACGTGTTCGCACACTTGCACAGCTAAAATACACTCCCCCTGTAGGCAGCGACTATCTGATCGCAGGGCTGCAAAAATCGATGCCCAGCGATCAGGTCTGAATTACCCCCACATTCAGGATATCATATGCACCGTGGGGGTTTTTAGTGTTTGATTTTTTTCCAGGGACACACAGTAACAAATCATCGCTCAACTGTGCAAACATCGGAACTGCGTCCACTTCTGAATCAGGCCCTATATACTAATATATGAAAGACAGCTCTCAAATGAGAAAAAAAAAAATAATAAGTTGCAAATCACTACTCGGGAGGTTCCAAGCCAAGGCAAGATGTAGTAAATCCTTTGATGAAAGCTAGCATTACAGGTCATAACAGTGAGAAATATAATGTTCCACCTCCTCCTGGGGTGGTAGAACTAAAGGCTTCTTTATATTGTAGATCACAGTTCCTCTTAATAATGGCCATAACATAACTTGCTCTTGTTGTTACAATCCTCTCATAAACAAAGGTTATGTGATCTTCAAGTCTGCATTTCAAAGCTTTAAACCTTTTACAGAACGAAATCGATTCAGTGTCTTAGGAGTGGTCTCAGAGTCAATGCCTCATATTTTTTTAGGCCATTTGACAATGACAGTATTTTCATTCAAGCTGTCTTTCAATACCGGTTTAGCAGGAATGTACCAAAATCACTGAAATATCATGCTGGGAAGCAAGTTCAGATATATCATATATTGCCTGTAACTCAATATTTCTTTATTTAATACCCTCATTTGTATAATGGTGTTGCTTTCTCTCCTATGCTTTTATTACGCTTCTTTTGTATGCTTACAGAGGTTTTAAAAAAACAGACTGCTTAAAAACATCTTTATTTTCAGCTATTCAGCAAATGAATAAGAGTCACATTCATGAAACTACAGCCTGCAGCTGAGCTCAAGTCACATCATATTCATTTATAGATATTATGAAATGAAACATTCTCAATCCCATAATGTAATGAAACAAAGACACCGAGCCTTGGCTGTCCCCATCAAAGGTCAGCTTCACAAATAATGGTTTGAGGACTGGATCATCTGTCAGGGTCCCCCTTCCTATAAAAAAAAAAAAAAAGAAAAATATGAAAAAACTATTTTATATCACCAGCCTGCACAGGGGGACACTGGGAAGAGAGGCTGCTGTGGTGCAGGAAGACAGGAAGGAAGGTGACTGGTTTCGCAGATTCACTCCCCTTGGCACCGATGCATTCAAGATGGGTAAAGCACTAGTGATGAAACTCAAATACGAGAGCAAATAGGAGGAATTCAAGAGTGATATTGGTGTACAATGCCAATGTCAGTCCCTGCCACAACGCTTGGATGGATTATGTCACAGGTTGGACCCCACATGGTTCATAAAAAAGGGGGGATTTGGCACTGCGCTAACGGAAAGTGCCCTCACTTTACTGAGAATACGGCTTAGGAAAAGGGTGCGGAATCACTACCTAATCCCGCTATGGAAGTTAGAAATACAGATGTTTTTTTTCCCCAGCGCAAAGTGAATAAAGATGAGTGACACACGTATATTGGAAAATAATTATTTTATTCTAAAAAGAATTTCCATAGATATATATATATCTTATGATGTTTGATATAAATATAGCAGTCCTCTATGATTATTTAAGACTGCTGTATGTTAAAAGGTGCCGTGTGGCAAGAACTGTATATGTAAATGAGGTTATTTGTAAAAACACCTATTTCCGGAAAACAAACAGACAGACAAACTACATAAAAACATATAAAACACAAGACTAAGTGATTAAAAGTTCACGTCTGTTGGTATGAGCTGTGCATACATATGGCTCAGTAAAATATGGAATTCAGAATGGAACGTATTGGTACAGAGAAAAGTGCACTTTTTTAGCGGCTTACCCTCTCTGTGGAGATTTGATATTATTCTTTTGAAGTCTCAGCTTCAAATAGGTACAAGGTTAAATGTCCATATTTGACTCAGTCCCATTAAGATATGTGATGTTTGAAGTAATCCGCAAGAATTAACATGTGCTGTTAGCCTCAGAAGGTTTTGATCATACCTTATTGTTCCATGTGGCAAAAGTTCCTTGCTGTCGGAATAGGGATCCCAATTGGGATATCCCCCTAAGGCAGGTGTGAGTCTGGAGTCCGCCGGCGGAGATCCTGTATAAGCCGTTCCTCAGCGCTGAGCAGCAAAAACCAGGATCGATTGGATCTGTAATCGATGCGTTTCGCCTTCGATAAGGCTTCCTCAGGATAGCAGATACATCCACCAGGTCTCATTCCGTCTATTTAGGGGGGTTTGGAAGTAGTAGCGGTCTCTTGTACTTCCGGTGTAGCGTGCGTTCCATGGTCATTTTCATTTCCGGGGTTTGCGTTCCAAGGTTGATTTGCTTGTTGTGATGCTAAAATGGTGTGCGTTCCACACTAAGGTCATATCCTGGATTTGCGTTCCAGCCCGGTATGTGACTTCCGGTATTGCGTATGGTATATGGATTTCTTATTCATTCAGCTTTATGATAAAGTTCTGCCAGTATAAAGGAACTGACTGTTTGGTTGTGTTATCTTTTTATCAAATACTATTGCACATAATAAACAAAGACAAAGACAACATATAACGAACAGTGCTGTATATATAATTGGTTCTCTTCCGATGGTTTATTTCATTTTGTTTAAAAGATTGGAAAAAAAGATAAAGGTAAAAAGTGTGTTATTTCCACGAATATGTTAGTGTGATTTCTCGCTCTGTATAAATAAAATAAAAAAAAATAATAAATAGTAAATATAAGAAACAATTGTTTCCTCATCTTTGTGTGAGTTGGTCGTATAATAACAAAATGAGCACTGTCTAACTGATTTTTAAAGATAAATCATTTTAAAAGGTGAGTACTAAAAGGGGGTGGAGCTGATTTTCAAAAATGAATCATTTTAGAAGATGAGTGCTAAAAAGGGGGGTGGAGCAAGGGATCTTAGTTGATGTTAAAAATCTATTTTATGTTAGAAAAGGGTTCAGGTCGAAATCGATATTTAAACCTTTTGGTATTAATGTTCCCATTTTGTAAATTAGTTTAGTTTCTTCCTTTATAAGGTGATCTTCTAGCTTGCCCCCTCTCCATGGTGTGGCGATTTTTTTCAGACCTACATATTGCAACATGTGTGGATTTGCATTGTGTTTTTCCTGAAAATGTGTAGGAATGCTATGGTCTTTTTTCTTGTTTTTTATGTTGCAAAGATGTTCCTGAATTCTGATATGTAGTTTGCGCTTCGTCTGGCCTATATATTGTAGGCCGCAGGGACAAAAGAGTACGTATACGACTCCAATACTTGTACAGGTTATTCGTTCTTTAATCTTGAAATTGGTCCCATTTGAAAATGACGTTTTTTTTATCTTTAAAAATCAGTTAGACAGTGCTCATTTTGTTATTATACGACCAACTCACACAAAGATGAGGAAACAATTTTTTCTTATATTTACTATTTATTATTTTTTTTTATTTTATTTATACAGAGCGAGAAATCACACTATAACATATTCGTGGAAATAACACTTTTTACCTTTATCTTTTTTTCCAATCTTTTAAACAAAATGAAATAAACCATCGGAAGAGAACCAATTATATATACAGCACTGTTCGTTATATGTTGTCTTTGTTTATTATGTGCAATAGTATTTGATAAAAAGATAATACAACCAAACAGTCAGTTCCTTTATACTGGCAAAACTTTATCATAAAGCCGAATGAATGAGAAATCCATATACCATACGCAATACCGGAAGTCACATACCGGGCTGGAACGCAAATCCAGGATATGACCTTAGTGTGGAACGCACACCATTTTAGCATCACAACAAGCAAATCAACCTTGGAACGCAAACCCCAGAAATGAAAATGACCATGGAACGCACGCTACACCGGAAGTACAAGAGACCGCTACTACTTCCAAACCCCCATAAATAGACGGAATGAGACCTGGTGGATGTATCTGCTATCCTGAGGAAGCCTTATCGAAGGCGAAACGCGTCGATTACAGATCCAATCGATCCTGGTTTTTGCTGCTCAGCGCTGAGGAACGGCTTATACAGGATCTCCGCCGGCGGACTCCAGACTCACCTGCCTTAGGGGGATATCCCAATTGGGATCCCTATTCCGACAGCAAGGAACTTTGGCCACATGGAACAATAAGGTATGATCAAAACCTTCTGAGGCTAACAGCACATGTTAATTCTTGCGGATTACTTCTAACATCACATATCTTAATGGGACTGAGTCAAATATGGACATTTAACCTTGTACCTATTTGAAGCCGAGACTTCAAAAGAATAATATCAAATCTCCACAGAGCGGGTAAGCCGCTAAAAAGTGCACTTTTCTCGGTACCAATACGTTCCATTCTGAATTCCATATTTTACTGAGCCATATGTATGCACAGCTCATACCAACAGACGGTGAACTTTTAATCACTTAGTCTTGTGTTTTATATGTTTTTATGTAGTTTGTCTGTCTGTTTGTTTTCCGGAAATAGGTGTTTTTACAAATAACCTCATTTACATATACAGTTCTTGCCACACGGCACCTTTTAACATACAGCAGTCTTAAATAATCATAGAGGACTGCTATATTTATATCAAACATCATAAGATCTATATATCTATGGAAATTCTTTTTAGAATAAAATAATTATTTTCCAATATACGTGTGTCACTCATCTTTATTCACTTTGCGCTGGGGAAAAAAAAAACATCTGTATTTCTAACCCACATGGTTCATGTTTTGCAGGTCACCTGTAGATTTTTAAAATGTGACCGTTGGTGATACACAGTGCAGCTGCAGGGAAAACGTGAACAGTGTGGGGTCCTGAGGACAGAGTTTGAGAACCACTGGATTATGTGGATGCTAACACAGTACACCCATAACGGAGGTGGTCACCAGGAACCACCAACAGGTCGTGGCCATCAATCTGGGCTCCAAAGTACGGTTGATAGTATGAAGGATCTGAAGACAATCAGAGGATGGTGGCCGAGGCAAATAAAAGTGTGGTCATCAGGAATTGGTCAGAATCAGACAGGCAATGTGGTGCTAGGGAGCGAGCAGAATCAGGCAAATGAATAGCCAAAGTTGGTATCAGAAACACTAGGAATAGCAAAGTTCAGAAACGAGAAATCACTACTATATGTAGTCTATGGCAAATACAAAAACATTAAGCAGAAGACAAATTTCACCAATCTCTTACTAAATAATCGCTTCACTTACAATTCCGAAAAATGGTTGTCCTCAATATATGTACACTAGTTAAGGCACTCATCTGGGTCATATCAGTCTGCCCACTGCTTTGCTGCTTCCCGCTCCCCTACCATCTGCTCGTTCCACCACTATGTCTTGACAGCGGTGAATATAAGAGTATAACTCTACACAAAAGCTGGGTAAACACTAGAATGATCTCAGCCCAATATGTTGTTCCTGGCCAAATCGAGACGGCATATCAACTCCATTGTTCAGTGTGTACCCATGATTACGAGTTCCCGCGGGTCGTTAGCAATGTTCTGATCGGCCCTGCTGCAGGATCAACCAGAAGACATTGCTAATAATGCCATGCTGCATCATTATGCCTTTCCCTGCACCTTGCAAGTGTGCATGCGCTTGCTGATGCATGGTACCATCGCCCGCTGGCTCTTTAGATTTGTAACCAGTGTAATTCAAACACTTCTGTTCTCCTCAACACAGTCACACTGGAATATATTTGCAGAAAATTGGTCTGGAAATCCTTTACTGGTCGTTAGACTACTAGCTCTGGGAAAGGAACCAGTCTTGCTATGGTTCACACACTAAATATATATAACCTTACTTAGCCTACTGTACCTAGAACTTGGGATACAATCATTATCTTGTTTTAGCTGAATGTTCATTCTAGAGGGCTGAGATTTCAGAGGATTTGACTGTTTAGTTATAGCCCAGGGATGTTATGCAATATTATGCCCTTCTTTGAAACTAGTCTCAGAGGATACTCACATTTCCCCATATCTATAGGGGATAGGTTCGGGTGACCAGCATTTGGGATCCCGCCGGTCACCATACTGACGCCGGGATCCCGATCTTTAGATTGCCGGAGGGGGGGGGGGGGGGGGGAAAGCCCCTTGTGGGCTCGCTGCACTTGCCACGTAGCTGTCGGGCAGGCAATCAGCCGAGATCCCGGCATCGGGCAAGTGCTCGGCGGTCTACCAACCACCAGTCACATAACTACATCCCATCTATTGAAGTCTCTCAAATCTCCTCATGGACTTGTCCTCCTTACAGGTACCTAACAACCAACAACACCAATCTCATCCCCCATCATCTACTGCAGGCTGCTCCTCCAATTACAGTACTTCAACTGTCACTGTCCACAAGCCGAGTTTTAAACCTCTTGGCGTATGCCCTGCTTACACGATAAACTCTCCACACTGCTTAGCTTTAACACCACTGTCAACTTAGCTTTAACACCATATTATATTTATTAACTGTTCTTTATATCGCACATACACACATTCTGCAGTGCTTTTATACAGAATATGTGGTCATTCACATTAGCCAATGCCCCAGTGGAGCTTACGATGTATATTCCCTATCCACATTGGCTCAGTTACACAAATTACTTATTCGAGATAAATACATTTCTTTTTTTGGTGTGGGGGAGACCAGAGTACTGGGAGGAAACCCAGACAAGCATGGAGAGAATGGAGAGAACACACAAGGGACGTGGTAGCAAACAAACCCAAGACCTTAGTGTTGTGAGTCAGTAATACTATCCATTCCACCAACCGTACTGCCCATCATTTTCTTACATTGTGCAAATCATATATAGCAGCGCTTGTATACTGTATTCACATCAGGCCCTGTCCCATGCTAATGAATTGTTTATGTAAATATAGCAATAGACAATATGAGGTACCTTTTTGAGGACTGAGCATAGTTGGTCAGGACAGAAACTCCATGTGGAGGCTTTCTTTTAAAGCAGTGCAATGGACTTCACTATTGTGCTAGCTTGCAGTCATAAAGTGGGAGTTTGGTCATGAGAATCAAGGATGTGTACTGCGTTTCTAATGCCTCGTCCCACCTTAGTCCCATTGCCCTCCAATAAAGACACAGCATGTAGCACATACCATGTCTATTGCACACAGATCCTCTAAACTGAGCCTTTTCCCCAAGCAGCAGTGAACAGAACATACCTGCAAAAGCGTTCCTGATTGAGAAGGAGGGACAGAGCTAGCCTAAACTGGGACAGTTGGCAGGTATTTTTTTCCATAGCACTGGCCGATATTGTCTGGTGGTATGAACAGTAGCTTCTAAGGGTGCAACATAATTTGAACATTTACATATGTAATTATGACAAGATAAGGCACATAGTAAACCTCCCACCCATATATGGAAAATTCAGCTACTAGTGGGCACATGAGTTGAAAAACTGGACTACATTCTTTCAAATATGGGTGAGTGGGTACGAAGTGCTCGCCACTCAAATTGAAAAAATACATTCTCTATAGCACAGGGAAACATTGGGCCTAATTCAGACCCGATTGCAGCAGCAAAATTGTTCTCTAATGGGCAAAACCATGTGCACTGCAGGTGGGGCAGATATAACATGTGCAGACAAATTTAGATTTGAGTGGGTTATGTTGTTTCTGTGCAGGGTAAATACTGGCTGTTTCATTTTTACACTGCAGTGCACATGGTTTTGCCCATAAGAGAACAATTTTGCTGCTGCAATCAGGTCTGAATTAGACCCATTGTTTGGTAATCTCCAAAAAACTATTAGGGAGGCATATTACTTGAAAGAGAAGAACGCCCTATTTAAAATGTGGGTGACCCACCCTCTCTTTTAAATGTGGGTGTCCGTGTTATGGATAACCAAACATAAATTTCTATCATGGCACATAGAAACATAAGGACACCCAGTTTCAAGCTATTTTAATCTTCTTTTTTTCTTTACAGATTAGAGCCACGTGTGCTTACTTCCTAGAACACCCAATGGCTGATGGTGTTTACCAGTCATCTGTGGACTGCTGGAGAAGGTTAGTTTTGTGTAGGGTTTTTACTTTTAGCAGCCTGAAAAGCGAATGACAAGTCTTGCTCATCATCTGCAATTTTAGTATACATGAGGAGGACAAACTTGTCATCTGCAGTGAAGGATGAACTTGGCCCCTTGCAGAGAAGGGGTTAATAAATCCATTCATTACTTGTTTTAATATACCACTGTGACTCATTTGTTAAGTGTTGCTTGGATGAACTATAAAAATAATATTCAATGGACCCTGCCTACTTATAAGCTTCATGTTATATTGGTGGGAACGGATCTTTACTCATTAAGTTAAAGCACAGGGTGTGATCTAATGGGCTTTTCAAATACACCCTGTGTCCTTTTACTAGCTGGAAATAAGAAACCTTTGGGACAGAGTGCTGTATTTTGTTCTTTGTGTAGGATGTTTGTGAAATGTAATGCTGTGATATGATTAGGTCACTGTCTTGAAAGAGGGGAGTCTCCTCTTACAATGTGCCCTCTTAGAAACCCACTGCCTATACAGTACACGTTACATGGGCCCTACTTATTAGGACAATACATGTGCACACATGTGCAGCATTTTACATTGGAAACAGATCTTTCGTATTATTGTCAATTAACTGGAGCATACACAGTACAATAGTTGGCTAAAGCGAATTACAAGTAAGAAAATGTCAGAATATATGACACAGTAAAACCACAACGTTATTTTTGCATACTAGTTACTAAGAGTAGCTGGAGCTGAATACTCCGTAAACATTACATTGTATCATTACAACACAAATGCATTACACTCCATCATATAAACAGCAAAATGCTGAAACAGCCAGCAAAGCAAGTTACATTTGTATGTTCTTATTTATTGCTAGTGTTATACACCTACTACAGGTGTAACATTAGATTAGGAAAACGTTTGCATCTCAGATCTTCTAGAAAAGTTGTAATTTTTCAAACTGAAAAGGGGGTTCATGCTCAATGCTGATTTCAGGGTTTTGACAGATCAGTTAGTGAGAACAGACTGTTCAAAGGGAATACGTACCTTCTACCAGCGGCCGTGATCCCGGCTGTCATGAACCCGACAGCGGGATCCCGGCCACCAGTATGCCAGCAGCGGGGCGAGCGCTATAAAGCTCCTTGCGACCTTGCGGGCACGGTGGGTCACTGTGCTTGCCACAGGATCTATTCTACCTCTATGGGTGTTGCGGAGGGAGAAAGGTGAGAAAAGCCTGTGGCGTCGGTATTTCATTGGGTGCATTTCATCACCTGTTGGGATTCCGGCATCGGCATTGTGACCAGGCGATGTCATGATTGCCTCCCATTCAAAGTAGTACTTAACAGTCAATTAGGATTTGATTGTTTAGACCAGTGGTTCTCAACCTCGGTCCTCAAGTACCCCCCAACAGTTCATGTTTTCCAGGTCACCTAGCAGTTGAACAGGTGTATTCATTGAAAAACAGGGGGTGTAATCCTTATTGGCGCTTCTAGTTGATCGACTGCTGCCTTCTCAGTCCCACGGTGGACTTCTCCCAGGAAGCCCAAAAAATAGAACAGAGAGAGTGGTGGTGGTGTGGGCTAGATGGCGCTATCGCTCAAGCAGTGATGGTAAAGGTGAGAGTGCTAAAATGAATAAATACTTAACTTTGCCGTTTCCAAATGGAAAGTAAAGGATGTTCTGTGTCCAATATTTGTTGAAAGACTCGCCGTAATGCTTCCTATGAGATGTTTTTACTTTTAAATCCTGGACAGCTGTAACTATCTTGTGTCCTTGGCTGAACATTCGTTTATGACAGAGAGGGTAATAATGTTTCCATCCAATATGAATATGAAATTGTTACACTTCAGGAGGTAAAGTAGAAAGTATTTTACTCCGTACCTAACAAGTGGATGTGCCTGACAGGTGAATATGCACATTTATAGCATGATGGGATTGCAGATGAAAGTAGTTTTTCCCACCATGTTGGGCATATTAGTTTAACCAGGGAAACAATCATATGTATAAAGCAATATATGCGTTTGAAAAACACTTGTATTCAAAGAGAATAGTCAGTGCCGGTTTTCCGCCGACTTCTGCTGCCTTCCCATGTGTGGGTAATTCCACAGTGAATGGGAGGTGAGAGAGTCGAGCGGCCGGCGCTGATGTGAAGAAAGAAAAGGTGGTGTTTACTACTGTTGTGGGCTGCGGGTCGGGTAATCCCTGGTAACCTTTAGGTTATTGCAGGGGAACGGGACCCGCTGCTCCTCAATGAGAGCACACCAGTATACCTGTTTGTAGATGAAGTGTTTGGCTGAACGCGGGCCGTGCAGCAGCACTGCGACTGGTCAGCGCGTGTTTCTCCTGGTGCCCGGGAACGGAGCCGTGTTCTCTGCACAGGGATTCCGTGTGACGTCACAATGACGTCTATTGATTGAACGTACGTTTCACCCTAGGGGCAGGGCTTGTTCACCAGTGTTAGTGGAAGAGTAAAAATACTTACATGGATGTGTCTGGATTTTGCCCGTAGGGACTCTGTTGTCGGTCTTCTGACTGTCGGGATCCTGACTGCTGGGATTTCAAACCAAACCTCAACATACTTAGAGGCTAGAACATGAACCAATATTACATAAAGAATAGAAAATGGATTAGAAATTCACAAAACTGTTTATCTACAACAACAACTAAAAACATCATAGCTAGGATTTCGGATTTCCTAGACCAGGGAAAACTAGCTTTTTAAAAACTCCTTTCTTGACTACTGTTCTCTTGAATCAAACCTACAGCTCCATTTTTTTTTACTCAGAATAAACTAGAGCTGTGGAGCCAACCATTCTACATGGACCTGAATATGTAAAGCAGGTATTTCCAGTTATCTGCAGAGTAAAGTAAACTACTAAAACTTTCATCAGTGGTATTATAGGGGTCTACTATAAAATCTCAGCTGTCGGGATCCCGGCACTGGGATCCCAACCGCCGGAAATGCCAGCAGTGGGTTAAGTACAAAAGAGCCCCTCGTGGGCTAGCTACACTCGCCACACTGCAGGCACGGAATGTGTGCCACGCTATTTATTCTCCCACCAGGGGTGTTGTGGACACTCCAAGAGGGAGAATAGTTGTCAGTATCCCGGCGGTCGGGATCCCGACGCTGGTATGCTGAGCGCCGGGATATCAAATGCTTCCCGTATTATATAGCGCGCCTGAATGCTACATCAGAATCAACTTTATTGGCCAGGTATACAAGCATATACTAGGAATTTGTTTCCGGTTTCCAAAGCATTGTATTATTTATTTTTTGGTAGAATGGATCTGTTTTGGGAACATGGACCACGGGAGCCTTAGCTATTTAGATACGATGGCAGAACCTTAAACAGGCAATTCACGCTCAAAAACCCTCCCAAATGTGGTTGAATTAAAGCAATACTGCAAAGACGAGCACGTCAAAAATCCTGAAAGGCTCATCTCCAATTATCGGAAGGGTTTGGTTGCAGTTGTAGCTGCTAAAGGTGGCATAATAACTAATTACTGTAGGATGGCAATTCATTTTTTCACACAGGCTAGATATGTGTGAAGCAGTGAAAAAGAGTGAAGTAGAGAGCGAGAAATTGCCCATGGCAACCAATAAGCTGTGACGTAACATTTATCAAGTGCGTTCTATAAATGTATACGTAGCAGCTTATTGGTTGCATTGAGCAACTTCTCCACTGGCTCACTTCTCCATTCTTTTCACCGCTTCATACGTCTACCCCAGAACTTTGTGTTTACTCAGTTTGTCTTTGGGCATTATTCAGAGTTTGACACAATGCTGATTTTTCCACAGATGGTTGATGTTTTGCTACGGAGCATGCACAAATATCCTCAGAAAAACTTAGTTTGCAAGTAGGTGTGTACACTAATATAAGACCACTGCAAAACACTTGCGACTCTAGTTGGAGACTGGGAGGTAACCAAAATGAAACTGAAAAAGAGGATGTGTTGTGTGGATAGTGGGGGTCATTCAGAGTTGATTGCTAGCTGCCGTTGTTCGCAGCGCAGCGATCAGACAAAAAAATAAAATAAAAATCGGCATTTCTGCGCATGCACCGCAATGCGCAGGCACGTCGTACGGGTACAATGAGCATCATGGGTTTGTACAGAGTGTAACGAACATTCCAGTCGCGCGGCCGATAGCAGGAAGATTGACATGAAGTGGCCGTTTCTGGGCGTCAACTGACCGTTTTCAGGGAGTGCTTAGAAAAACACAGACGTGGCAGAAAAAATAAGAATTTACTCACCGGTAATTCTATTTCTCGTAGTCCGTAGTGGATGCTGGGGACTCCGTAAGGACCATGGGGAATAGACGGGCTCCGCAGGAGACTGGGCACACTATAAGAAAGATTTGGTACTACCTGGTGTGCACTGGCTCCTCCCTCTATGCCCCTCCTCCAGACCTCAGTTAGGATACTGTGCCCGGAAGAGCTGACACAATAAGGAAGGATTTTGAATCCCGGGTAAGACTCATACCAGCCACACCAATCACACCGTATAACTCGTGATATTAAACCCAGTTAACAGTATGAAATATAACTGAGCCTCTCAACAGATGGCTCAACAATAACCCTTTAGTTAGGCAATAACTATATACAAGTATTGCAGACAATCCGCACTTGGGATGGGCGCCCAGCATCCACTACGGACTACGAGAAATAGAATTACCGGTGAGTAAATTCTTATTTTCTCTGACGTCCTAGTGGATGCTGGGGACTCCGTAAGGACCATGGGGATTATACCAAAGCTCCCAAACGGGCGGGAGAGTGCGGATGACTCTGCAGCACCGAATGAGAGAACTCAAGGTCCTCCTCAGCCAGGGTATCAAATTTGTAGAATTTAGCAAACGTGTTTGCCCCTGACCAAGTTGCAGCTCGGCAAAGTTGTAAAGCCGAGACCCCTCGGGCAGCCGCCCAAGATGAGCCCCCTTCCTCGTGGAATGGGCTTTCACTGATTTAGGATGCGGCAATCCAGCCGCAGAATGCGCCAGCTGAATTGTGCTACAAATCCAGCGAGCAATAGTCTGCTTAGAAGCAGGAGCACCTATTTTGTAGGGTGCATACAGGATAAAAAGCGAGTCAGTTTTCCTGACTCCAGCCGTCCTGGAAACATAAATTTTCAAGGCCCTGACTACGTCCAGTAACTTGGAATCCTCCAAGTCCCTAGTAGCCGCAGGCACCACAATAGGTTGGTTCAAGTGAAAAGCTGATACCACCTTAGGGAGAAACTGGGGACGAGTCCTCAATTCTGCCCTATCCATATGGAAAATCAGATAAGGGCTTTTACATGACAAAGCCGCCAATTCTGACACACGCCTGGCCGAAGCCAAGGCCAATAACATGAACACTTTCCACGTGAGATATTTCAGATCCACGGTTTTAAGTGGTTCAAACCAATGTGATTTTAAGAAACTCAACACCACATTGAGATCCCAAGGTGCCACAGGAGGCACAAAAGGGGGCTGAATATGAAGCACTCCCTTTACAAAAGTATGAACTTCAGGCAGTGAAGCAGGTTCTTTCTGGAAGAAAATCGACAGAGCCGAAATCTGGACCTTAATGGAACCCAATTTTAGGCCCATAGTCACTCCTGACTGTAGGAAGTGCAGAAAACGACCCAGCTGAAATTCCTCTGTAGGGGCCTTCCTGGCCTCACACCACGCAACATATTTTCGCCAAATGCGGTGATAATGGTTTGCGGTTACTTCTTTCCTGGCTTTTATCAGCGTAGGAATGACTTCCTCCGGAATGCCCTTTTCCTTTAGGATCCGGAATTCAACCGCCATGCCGTCAAACGCAGCCGCGGTAAGTATTGGAACAGACAGGGCCCCTGCTGTAGCAGATCCTGTCTGAGCGGTAGAGGCCATGGGTCCTCTGATAACATTTCTTGAAGTTCCGGGTACCAAGCTCTTCTTGGCCAATCCGGAACCACGAGTATCTTACTCCTTCTTACTCCTCGCCTTCTTATTATTCTCAGTACCTTTGGTATGAGAGGCAGAGGAGGGAACACATAAACCGACTGGTACACCTACGGTGTCACTAGAGCGTCCACAGCTATTGCCTGAGGGTCCCTTGACCTGGCGCAATATCTCTTTAGCTTTTTGTTGAGGCGGGACGCCATCATGTCCACCTGTGGCCTTTCCCAACGGTTTACCAACAGTAGGAAGACTTCTGGATGAAGTCCCCACTCTCCCGGGTGTAGGTCGTGTCTGCTGAGGAAGTCTGCTTCCCAGTTGTCCACTCCCGGAATGAACACTGCTGACAGTGTTAGTACGTGATTTTCCGCCCATTGGAGAATCCTTGTGGCTTCTGCCATCGCCACCCTGCTTCTTGTGCCGCCCTGTCGGTTTACATGGGCGACTGCCGTGATGTTGTCTGATTGGATCAGAACCGGCTGGTTTTGAAGCAGGGGCCTTGCCTGACTTAGGGCATTGTAAATGGCCCTCAGTTCCAGAATGTTTATGTGTAGGGACGACTCCTGACTTGACCAAAGTCCCTGGAAATTTCTTCCCTGTGTGACTGCGCCCCAGCCCCAAAGGCTGGCATCCGTGGTCACCAGGACCCAGTCCTGTATGCCGAATCTGCGGCCCTCTAGAAGATGAGCACTCTGCAGCCACCACAGTAGAGACACCCTGGTCCTTGGAGACAGGGTTATCAGTTGATGCATCTGAAGATGCGATCCCGACCACTTGTCCAAGAGGTCCCACTGGAAGGTCCTTGCATGGAACCCGCCGAATGGAATTGCTTCGTACGAAGCCACCATTTTTCCCAGGACTCGTGTGCAGTGATGCACCGATACCCGTTTTGGTTTTAGGAGGTCTCTGACTAGAGATGACAGCTCCTTGGCTTTCTCCTGCGGGAGAAACACTTTTTTCTGTTCTGTGTCCAGAATCATCCCCAGGAACAGTAAGCGTGTGGAAGGAACCAGTTGTGACTTTGGAATGTTTAGAATCCAGCCATGCTGTTGTAGCACTTCCCGAGATAGTGCTACTCCGACCAGTAACTGCTCCCTGGACCTCGCCTTTATTAGGAGATTGTCCAAGTACGGGATAATTAAAACTCCCTTTTTTCGAAGGAGTATCATCATTTCTGCCAGTACCTTGGTAAACACCCTCGGTGCCGTGGAGTGTCCAAACGGTAGTGTCTGGAATTGGTAATGGCAATCCTGTACCACAAATCTGAGGTACTCCTGGTGAGGAAGGTAAATTCGGACATGCAGGTAAGCATCCTTGATGTCCAGGGATACCATGTAATCCCCCTCGTCTAGGCTTGCAATAACCGCCTTGAGCGATTCCATCTTGAACTTGAATCTTTTTATGTATGTGTTCAAGGATTTCAAATTTAAAATGGGTCTCACCGAACCATCCGGTTTCGGTACCACAAACAGTGTGGAATAGTAACCCTGTCCTTGTTGAAGTAGGGGTACTTTGACTATCACCTGCTGGGAATACAGCTTGTGAATTGCCTCCAGCACAGCCTCCCTGCCTGAGGGAGTTGTCGGTAAGGCAGATTTGAGGAAACGGTGGGGGGGAGAAGCCTCGAATTCCAGTTTGTACCCCTGAGATACTACTTGAAGGATCCAGGGATCCACCTGTGAGCGAGCCCACTGATCGCTGAAATTTTTGAGGCAGCCCCCCACCGTACCTGGCTACGCCTGTGGAGCCCCCGCGTCATGCGGTGGACTCAGAGGAAGCGGGGGAAGAATTTTGATTCTGGGAACTGGCTGACTGGTGCAGCTTTTTCCCTCTTCCCTCGTCTCTGTGTAGAAAGGAAGCGCCTTTGACCCGCTTGCTTTTCTGAAGCCGACAGGACTGTACCTGATAATACAGTGCTTTTCTTAGGCTGTGAGGAAACCTGAGGTAAAAAAATTTCTTCCCATCTGTTGCTGTGGATACGCGGTCCCAGAGACCATCCCCAAACAATTCCTCACCCTTATAAGGTTCTATGTGCCTTTTAAAGTCAGCATCACCTGTCCAGTGTCGGGTCTCTCATACCCTCCTGACAGAATGGACATTGCATTAATTCTGGATGCCAGCCGGCAAAATATCCCTCTGTGCATCCCTCATATATAAGACGACGTCTTATGTTCGCAAAACAGTATCCCTGTTTGACAGGGTTACAGACCATGCTGCAGCAGCACTATCTGCAGGTCTCAGTCTAGTACCTGAGTGTGTAAATACAGACTTCAGGATAGCCTCCTGCTATTTATCAGCAGGTACCTTCAAAGTGGCCGTATCCTAAGACGGCAGTGCCACTTTTTTTGACAAACGTGTGAGCGCCTTATCCACCCTAGGGGATATCTCCCAGCGTAACTTATCCTCTGGCGGGAAAGGGTACGCCATCAGTAACTTTTTAGAAATTACCAGTTTCTTATCGAGGGAACCCACGCTTTTTCACACTTCATTCACTCATTTGATGGGGGAACAAAACACTGCCTGCTTTTTCTCCCCACACATAAAACCCTTTTTTAATGGTACTTGGGTTAATGTCAGAAATGTGTAACACATTTTTTATTGCCGGGATCATGTAACGGATGTTCCTAGTGGATTGTGTATATGTCTCAACCTCGTCGACACTGGAGGCAGACTCCGTGTCGACATCTGTGTCTGCCATCTGAGGGAGCGGGCGTTTTTGAGCCCCTGATGGCCTTTGAGACGCCTGGGCAGGCGCGGGCTGAGAAGCCGGCTGTCCCATAGCTGTTACGTCATCCAGCCTTTTATGTAAGGAGTTGACACTGTCGGTTAATACCTTCCACCTATCTATCCACTCTGGTGTCGGCCCACAGGGGGCGACATCCCATTTATCGGCATCTGCTCCGCCTCCACATAAGTCTCCTCATCAAACATGTCGACACAGCCGTACCGACACACCGCACACACACAGGGAATGCTCTGACTGAGGACGGGACCCCACACAGCCCTTTGGGGAGACAGAGAGAGAGTATGCCAGCACACACCAGAGCGCTATATAATGTAGGGATAAACACTATCACTGAGTGAATTTTCCCCAATAGCTGCTTGTATAAACAATATTGCGCCTAAATTTAGTGCCCCCCCTCTCTTCTTAACCCTTTGAGCCTGAAAACTACAGGGGAGAGCCTGGGGAGCTGTCTTCCAGCTACACTGTGAAGAGAAAATGGCGCCAGTGTGCTGAGGGAGATGGCTCCGCCCCTTTTTCGGCTGACTTTTCTCCCGCTTTTTTCTGTATTCTGGCAGGGGTAATTACCACATATATAGCCTCTGGGGCTATATATTGTGGTTATTTTGCCAGCCAAGGTGTTTTTATTGCTGCTCAGGGCGCCCCCCCCCCCCCCCAGCGCCCTGCACCCTCAGTGACCGGAGTGTGAAGTGTGTATGAGGAGCAATGGCGCACAGCTGCAGTGCTGTGCGCTACCTTGGTGAAGACTGAAGTCTTCTGCCGCCGATTTTCCGGACCATCTTCATGCTTCTGGCTCTGTAAGGGGGACGGCGGCGCGGCTCCGGGAACGAACACCAAGGACGGGTCCAGCGGTCGATCCCTCTGGAGCTAATGGTGTCCAGTAGCCTAAGAAGCCCAAGCTAGCTGCAAGCAGGTAGGTTCGCTTCTTCTCCCCTTAGTCCCTCGATGCAGTGAGCCTGTTGCCAGCAGGTCTCACTGTAAAATAAAAAACCTAATTTAAACTTTCTTTCTAGAAGCTCAGGAGAGCCCCTAGTGTGCAACCAGCTCGGGCCGGGCACAGAAATCTAACTGAGGTCTGGAGGAGGGGCATAGAGGGAGGAGTCAGTGCACACCAGGTAGTACCAAATCTTTCTTATAGTGTGCCCAGTCTCCTGCGGAGCCCGTCTATTCCCCATGGTCCTTACGGAGTCCCCAGCATCCACTAGGACGTCACAGAAAAAACAGGTGTGGCTGGGCGGATGTGTAATGTCAAAAGCCGCCCCTCTGTCGTTAGAATCAACGCACATGAAGAGTAACTACAGGGCTGGTCTTGTTTTGCACAAAAAGATTTTGCAGGCGCTCTGCTGCACAAGCGTTCGCACTTCTGCGAAGCGAAAATACACTCCCCAGTGGGCGGCAACAATGCGGCTGCTAAAAACTGCTAGACAGCGATCAACTCGGAATGACCCCCAGTATTGGAGTGTCATGGGTGTGCTCATGCATGTGATGTTATGATTGAAGGCTGCGCTAACTGCTCTGATGCTACTGTATACCATGGTGGGGGTGCTGCCTATGAGGATTGAGGGGATCCATATTTGTGCACAAAAGAGATTCCTCTGGTGCCTCCCCTTATACAGATATATATATATATATATATATATATATGTACTACTTTGTGTGCAATTGCTACAATAAATACATATGAAGTGTTTGTATGGTATATTATAAATTTATTAAAAGTTTTCACACTGTAAAAAGAATTTGGAATTGTTCGTCAATAAAATAAAAACCGGTACATCTAAAAGACATAACATATAATCACAAAAGAAACATGTAGCAGATGTGCAAACCCTAAAGGATTCCAAAACATGTGGGAGTGACTCACTCGAAAGCGGTCTTACTGGATCTGAATTGTAGCGTTGGTATTCCAACTGAGTGAAATAATTTAAAAGGCAATGCAAATGCAGAATGTTCAGATTTTTCCAAACCTTTGCTGTACTTATTGTTGTTAAATGAGGCAGGAGTAGTTTGCCTGCAAACTTGAAGGGTGCTGTAGTTGATATGGCAATCATGGTCCCCTTCTCCATCTACGCGTTTTCCCTGTCCAGGCAGGCTTCGTCAGGATCACGCATGTGGTTGGGTTCTTCTCCGGATTATCACTGCCACAGTAGGCATATTTGGTGAAGGTTACATACTTGAATATGTGCAATACAGGGCTACAGTTGATGTTGCCCAATGTATCACCGATGGTGGAGTGTACGGACCAGCCGGTGGATCTCCACAGTGCTCAGATACGTAAAGTGGACATTTCACTTTATAATCAGTTCTGCTTACGTTCCTACACATGAGAGATGCTTAAACTAGCATTTGCGTATTTTTGCAATTTAAAGTAGCATCAGCGATTGAATCAGGCAGTTTTTCTTGTATTCACTTCTGTGTATAACAAATGGGCAAAAATAGAAGAAATCAGGAAGGGGTCATAAAGTTCTGATGTCACTGTATATAGTGGGAGGAAAAGTCATGAAAGGTTTATTCCATGAGGATGGTTAGGCAATAAGATCACCTATTTGGAGTAAATATGTTGCATGTATGAACTTCTCGTCAGAGAGAAGAATGTCATGTTACAAATGTTCCCTTCAATTTGACAGGAGCATCCCATCACCATTCAGAATTCTACTGAAAAACAGAATCTGATCTCTTGGCAGATAAGAACCACATGTCCCATCTAGTCTGTCCATGTTACTTACTTCTAGGAATGCCAAACTGATTTATTGGTGTAGATCTATCCCAAAAATTTGATAAACTTACTCCATGGGGTAAATTTACTAAGGTGGGGGATTTTTAGAACTAGGGATGTTGCCCATAGCAACCAATCAGATTATATCTATTATCTGCTAGAAGCAGCTAGATAAATGGGAAGTAGAATCTGATTGGTTGCCATGGGCAACATCACCAGTTCTAAAAATCCCCCACCTTAGTAAATTTACCCCCATGTTAGCACCTCCCAGCCACCCTCTTCTAACAGTTCTCCTTGACCAACAGTGCCACTCCATGCCCAGTAGCATTATAATTAGAGTTGCTTCTGACCAGTATTAGTGAATTTCTACAACACTCAGCAATAGCATGGTGCCCTCCTGTCTGCATTAATCCCCCCCCCCCCCCCCCCCCCAAAAAAAAATAAAGGCATTAAAAAAAAATAAGATTTTAAACCTACCGGTAAATCTTTTTCTTGTAGTCCGTAGAGGATGCTGGGGACTCCGTAAGGACCATGGGGATAGACGGGCTCCGCAGGAAACATAGGCACTTTAAGGATTTTAGTTAATCCAAGGGCAAGATTCATACCAGCCACACCAATCACACCATATAACTTGTGATAAACTATCTAGTTAACAGTATGAAAAAACAACATAGCATCGGTCCAAAACCGATGAAACTAGAACATAACCCTTATGTAAGCAAAAACGATATACAAGTCTTGCAGAAGTAGTCCGCACTTGGGACGGGCGCCCAGCATCCTCCACGGACTACGAGAAAAAGATTTACCGGTAGGTTTAAAATCTTATTTTCTCTAACGTCCTAGAGGATGCTGGGGACTCCGTAAGGACCATGGGGATTATACCAAAGCTCCCAAACGGGCGGGAGAGTGCGGATGACTCTGCAGCACCGATTGAGCAAACAGGAGGTCCTCCTCGGCCAGGGCATCAAACTTATAGAATTTTGCAAAGGTGTTTGACCCCGACCATGTAGCAGCTCGGCACAGCTGTAGTGCCGAGACCCCTCGGGCAGCCGCCCAAGAAGAGCCCACCTTCCTAGTGGAATGGGCCCTAACCGATTTAGGTAACGGCAATCCTGCCGTAGAATGCACTTGCTGAATCGTGTTACATATCCAGCGAGCAATAGTCTGCTTTGAAGCGGGAGCGCCAACCTTGTTGGCTGCATACAGGACAAACAGTGCTTCTGTCTTCCTGACTCTAGCCGTTCTGGCCATGTAAATTTTCAAAGCCCTGACCACATCAAGGGACTCGGAATTCTCCAAGTCACGCGTAGCCACAGGCACGACAATAGGTTGGTTCATATGAAAGGATGAGACCACTTTAGGTAGGAATTGAGGACGAGTCCGCAATTCCGCCCTATCCACATGAAAAACCAGATAGGGGCTTTTATGTGATAAAGCCGCTAATTCTGAAACTCGCCTAGCCGAAGCTAAGGCTAACAACATGACCACCTTTCAAGTGAGATATTTTAACTCCACCGTTTTGAGTGGTTCAAACCAATGTGACTTAAGGAAACTTAACACCACGTTAAGGTCCCAAGGCGCCACCGGAGGTACAAAAGGAGGCTGAATATGCAGTACTCCCTTCACAAACGTCTGTACTTCTGGAAGAGAGGCCAATTCCTTTTGAAAGAAAATGGATAAGGCTGAAATCTGAACCTTAATAGATCCTAATTTTAGGCCCAAATTTACTCCAGTTTGTAGGAAGTGAAGGAAGCGGCCCCGATGGAAATCTTCCGCAGGAGCATTCCTGGCCTCACACCAAGAAACATATTTCCGCCATATTCGGTGATAATGTTTCGATGTCACGTCCTTCCTAGCCTTTATTAGTGTAGGAATGACCTCATCCGGAATACCTTTTTCCGCTAGGATCCGGCATTCAACCGCCATGCCGTCAAACGCAGCCGCGGTAAGTCTTGGAACAGACAGGGCCCCTGTTGCAGCAGGTCCTGTCTTAGAGGAAGAGGCCACGGATCTTCTGTGAGCATCACCTGCAGATCCGGATACCAGGTCCTTCGTGGGCAATCTGGAACAATGAGGATTGTTATCACTCCATTTTGACTTATTATTCTCAACACCTTGCGTATGAGAGTAAGAGGAGGAAATACATAGACCGACCGGAACACCCACGGTGTCACCAGGGCGTCCATAGCTACCGCCTGAGGATCTCTTGACCTGGCGCAATACCTTTTTAGCTTTTTGTTGAGACGGGACGCCATCATGTCTATTTGGGGCAGTCCCCACCGACTTGCAATCTGCGCGAAGACTTCCTGATGAAGTCCCCACTCTCCCGGATGCAGATCATGTCTGCTGAGGAAGTCTGCTTCCCAGTTGTCCATTCCCGGAATGAACACTGCTGACCGTGTGCTTACATGATTCTCCGCCCAGCGAAGAATCCTGGCGGCTTCCGCCATTGCCACTCTGCTCCTTGTGCCTCCTTGGCAGTTTACATGAGCTACTGCGGTGACATTGTCCGACTGGATCAGAACTGGTTTGTCGCGAAGTAATGCCTCCGCTTGACGTAGGGCATTGTATATGGCCCTCAACTCCAGGACGTTGATGTGGAGACAAGTCTCTAGACTTGACCAAAGACCTTCGAAATTTTTTCCCTGTGCGACTGCTCCCCAACCTCAGAGGCTTGTGTCCATGGTCACCAGGATCCAGTCCTGAATGCCGAACCTGCGGCCCTCTAGGAGGTGAGCACTCTGCAGCCACCACAGGAGAGATACCCTGGCTCTGGGGGACAGGGTGACCCGGACCTCTTGTCCAGTAGGTCCCATTGGAAGGTCCTCGCACGGAACCTGCGGAAGGGAATGGCTTCGTATGATGCCACCATCTTCCCCAGGATTCGAGTGCAGTGATGCACTGACACCTGTTTTGGCTTCAATAGGATCCTGACCAGAGTCATGAGTTCCTGAGCTTTTTCCGTCGGAAGAAAAATCCTTTTCTGGTCTGTGTCCAGACGAGTCGTAGGCACCAGCTGCTACTTCGAGATATTGAGAATCCAGCCGTGTTGCTGTAACACCTTCAATGAAAGTGACACGCTGTTCAGTAATTTCTCTCGAGATCTCGCTTTTATGAGGAGATCGTCCAAGTATGGGATAATTGTGACACCTTGCTTGCGCAGGAGCACCATAATTTCCGCCATTACGTTGGTGAAAATCCTCGGGGCCGTGGAAAGCCCAAACGGCAACGTCTGAAATTGGTAATGACAATCCTGTACCGCAAATCTCAGGTACGCCTGATGAGGGGGGATATATTGGAACATGAAGGTACGCATCCTTTATGTCTAGGGATACCATAAACCCCCCCCCCCCCCCTTCCAGGCTGGCGATAACCGCTCTGAGTGATTCCATCTTGAACTTGAACCTTTTCAAGTATAGGTTCAGGGATTTTAAATTTAAAATGGGTCTGACCGAACCGTCCGGTTTCGAGATCCACAAACAGGGTTGAGTAATATCCCCTCCCTTGTTGCAGTAGGGGAACCTTGACCACCACCTGTTGAAGATACAATTTTTGAATCGCATTTAACACTAACTCCCTCTCTGAGGGAGAAGTCGGCAGGGCCGATTTGAAAAAACAGCGAGGGGGCACCTCTTCGAATTCCAGCTTGTATCCCTGAGAAACAATTTCTATTGCACAGGGATCCACCTGTGAGTGAACCCAGATGTGGCTGAAAAGTCAAAGACGTGCCCCCACTGGAGCGGACTCCCTCAGGGGAGCCCCAGCGTCATGCGGTGGATTTTGCAGAGGCCGAGGAGGACTTCTGTTCCTGGGAACTAGCTGTGTTGTGCAGCTTTTTTCCTCTGCCCTTACCTCTGGCAAGAAAGGACGATCCACGTCCTCTTTTGCTTTTATTTGAACGAAAGGACTGCATTTGATAATGAGGCGCTTTCTTAGGCTGTGAGGGAACATAAGGCAAAAAATTCTATTTACCTGCCATAGCTGTGGAGACTAGGTCCGAGAGGCCTTCTCCAAATAATCCCTCACCTTTGTAAGGTCAAAACTCCATATGCCTCTTCTAGTCGGCATCACCCGTCCACTGTCGGGTCCATAAGACTCGCCTAGCAGAAACAGACATAGCGTTTATTCTGGAACTCAGTAAACAAATGTCTCTTTGAGCATCCCTCATATATAACACAGCATCTTTTATATGCCCTAAGGTCATTAAAATGGTATCCTTATCTAGGGTTTCAATTTCCGCTGATAAGGAATCTGTCCAATGTTACAGCACTACAAACCCAGGCCGACGCAATTGCCGGTCTGAGTATTGTACCAGAATGTGTGTAAATGGACTTCATGGTAACCTCCTGCTTGCGGCCAGCAGGATCCTTGAGGGTAGCTGTATCTCGGGATGGCAGCGCTATCTTTTTTGATAAGCGTGTCAAGTCTTTTGTCTGGGGTTTCCCAAGCTTTTTCACATAATTCGTTCAGCTCATGTGAGGATGGAAAGGTGACCTCAGGCTTTTTTCCCTTTATACATGTGTGCCCTCGTGTCAGGGACAGGGGGTTCCTCTGTGATATGCAAAACCTCTTTTATTGCAATAATCATATATCGAATACATTTAACCACTCTTGGCTGTAATTTTGCATCATCGTAGTCAACACTGGAGTCTGAATCCGTGTCGGTATCTGTGTTAACTATTTGGGATAGTGTGCGCTTCTTAAACCCCGAAGGTCCCGGCGACATTGGGACAGACATGGTTTGACTTCCTGACTGTTCCCTAGCTTCAGCTTTCTCTAATCTTTTGTGCAATAAATTTACATTAGCACTTAAGACATTCCACATATCCATCCAGTCAGGTGTCGGCGCTGCCGACGGAGACCTTACATTCATACACTCCCCCTCCTCCTTAGGTGAGCCTTCAACCTCATACATGTCGACACGCGTACCGACACACCCCAGACACACAGGGAAGCTCTTTTCTGAAGACAGGTTCCCCACCAGGCCCTTTGGAGAGACCGAGAGAGAGTATGCCAGCACACACCTCAGCGCTATAAGACCCAGGAAAAAACACAGAATGCTTACCCAGTAGCGCTGTTATGAATGTATATGTGCCAATTATGTGCCCCCCCCTCTTGAAAAACCTACCGTCACCGTCAGTAAGCAGGGGAGAGTCCGGGGAGCTTCCTCTCAGCGCTGTGCTGTGGAGAAAAATGGCGCTGCTGAGGGAGAAGCCCCACCCCCTCGGCGGCAGGCTTCTGTCCCGCTCAAAATGCTTAAAAACATGGCGGGGGCTCTTTATATACATGTACAGTGCCCAGCTGTACATGTATATATGTACTTTTGCCATAAGAGAGGTTTATATTGCTGCCCAGGGCGCCCCCCCCTGCGCCCTGCACCCTTACAGTGACCGATGTGTGTGAGGTGAATGGGAGCAATGGCGCACAGCTTCACCGCTGTGCGTTACCTCTATGAAGATCAAGATGTCTTCTGCCGCCTCTGAAGTCTTCTTTTCTTCTCATACTCACCCGTCTTCCATCTTCCGGCTCTGCGAGGAGGACGGCAGCGCGGCTCTGGGACGGACGGCGAGGGTGAGCCCTGCGTACCAATCCCTCTGGAGCTAATGGTGTCCAGTAGCCTAAGAAACAGAGCCTTGAAACTCAGAGAAGTAGGTCTGTTTCTCTCTCCTCAGTCCCTCGATGCAGGGAGTCTGTTGCCAGCAGGCTCCCTGAAAATAAAAAAACCTAACAAATACTTTGACAGGAAACTCAGGAGAGCTCCCTGAAAGCACCCAGTCTCCACTGGACACAGTATCAAACTGAGGTATGGAGGAGGGGCATAGAGGGAGGAGCCAGTGCACACCCATATCCAAAGTCTTTCTTAAAGTGCCCATGTCTCCTGCGGAGCCCGTCTATCCTCATGGTCCTTACAGAGTCCCCAGCATCCTCTAGGACGTTAGAGAAAATTGAAGATCAGACTGTAAGGGTGCACGCCCCCATAACCAAAGATTGATGGCTACTACATGTAACTGTTTTTTTTGTCCCCCAGACTCTGTCAGTTATGTAGAGGAGAGCCAGCAGGTGAATGTAATTAGCGGTAGAGCCAATTACATGTAAGAAGAACACAGGGGCGGATCTAGACTTCTCCTATAGGGGGGGCGGTTTTAAAATTAATCCGGACTCCTTCACCTTCCAGTCCGCTAGGCCTAACCCTACCTCTCCGCAGCCTAACACTAACCCCCACCACTGCAGCCTAACCTCCCCTATACTGCATAAACCTAGCACCCTCTAGCGCCTGGCAATCTTAAATGCTAATGTAATCATAAATTGGGGATTGCAACTAAAGTGCCTTATATGTGTTGTACCTGATGTAGTCAGAGTTACAGGGAGGAAATTTGTAAGAATTTTCTATACTACCAATTATTAATAGTATAGGATTGTTATATTGATTTGATATAGGATATTATTAAAAAAATGTCTGTCTATGGGGGGTATTCAATTAGCTGCAGGGTTTACACAAACAATTTCTGGCAAAAATCCCTGGAAAGGCTATTCAATTGAAAAGCCATTTTCCTGCAACGAAAAATCAGGATTCACGCGTGGAAACCTACTGATTCTGCATAAACAATGTGTTTTTATCCTCTGCGCAAACCCGATTTTGTGTTTTTTCCACTGACTTTCTCCTATAACTTTAATTAGTAGAGGGGTCAGGTCTATGATACATGGTCAGACTTATGAGTGAGAGTGTGATTGGAGAAGGACCAGGTTGCCGTGGCGGTGGCCATGATTGCTACAGTAGGCTAGTAGACAGGGAAAGAGAGACAATGGTGGGAGAGAGACAGAGAGATGGCGGCGAAAGATATATAGGGGGGAGAGAGAGACACGTGGGGGTGAGAGTGAGCGAGACACGTGGGGGTGAGTGAGCGAGACACGTGGGGGTGAGTGAGCGAGACACGTGGGGGTGAGTGAGCGAGACACGTGGGGGTGAGTGAGCGAGACACGTGGGGGTGAGTGAGCGAGACACGTGGGGGTGAGTGAGCGAGACACGTGGGGGTGAGTGAGCGAGACACGTGGGGGTGAGTGAGCGAGACACGTGGGGGTGAGTGAGCGAGACACGTGGGGGTGAGTGAGCGAGACACGTGGGGGTGAGTGAGCGAGACACGTGGGGGTGAGAGAGCGAGACACGTGGGGGTGAGAGAGCGAGACACGTGGGGGTGAGAGAGCGAGACACGTGGGGGTGAGAGAGCGAGACACGTGGGGGTGAGAGAGCGAGACACGTGGGGGTGAGAGAGCGAGACACGTGGGGGTGAGAGAGCGAGACACGTGGGGGTGAGAGAGCGAGACACGTGGGGGTGAGAGCGAGACACGTGGGGGTGAGAGAGCGAGACACGTGGGGGTGAGAGAGCGAGACACGTGGGGGTGAGAGAGCGAGACACGTGGGGGTGAGAGAGCGAGACACGTGGGGGTGAGAGAGCGAGACACGTGGGGGTGAGAGAGCGAGACACGTGGGGGTGAGAGAGCGAGACACGTGGGGGTGAGAGAGCGAGACACGTGGGGGTGAGAGAGCGAGACACGTGGGGGTGAGAGAGCGAGACACGTGGGGGTGAGAGAGCGAGACACGTGGGGGTGAGAGAGCGAGACACAGAAATATATATCACATTAACAAAAACACAGTTTTAAATATATTTTAAAAAATGGAAGAAAAAAAAACACATTGCAGAATATAACTAAGCAGAAGCTCTCTCTATATGAATAAGAACCTCTATGACATAAATTAACACCAGCAATGATAGTCTAAGGGACCATAGGATGAAGCCTATAGCATGTAGCACTGCATATACACAGAAGCACAGCACAACCTGCAACCAGAGTAGTTTATGTAGAATAATATTAAGCAAAATCTGCACTTCACTGAACCACTGAACAGAGCCCTCATTGTGTTTTGACAGAAGTCACAGACCTTAGCTCCGCATCAGGTTAGCAGGTGATATGTCCGAATCAAGCAGTTTTAGTATACACTGTTGAGGCAGTGAAAGAACAGCCTGGACCACACAGTCCCATCCACCCAGCCCTCCTCTTCTTCCTCCATCTGCCGGGACGGGTCCCATGTCTCTCCTGCCCTGGCTCTCCCCAACACAGGCACAGCACACCCACCGCTCTCTCATCACCAGCCACTCATCTCCACGTGCATCACCTGTCAGGCCCTAGGTCATACTTGCCTACCTGACCCTCTCCATGAGGGAGAAAATGCTCTGTTCCTGGACTTTCCTGGTAATGTATGATTGCCATCACCTGTGGTGAAACACCTTTCTTATCAATTAACTAGCTCACCACAGGCGATGTCAATCATACATTACCAGGAAAGTCCAGGAACAGAGCATTTTCTCCCTCATGGAGAGGGTCAGGTAGGCAAGTATGCCCTAGGTATGGAGTCGGCATCCGATCCATGCAGTTCTCGGTCTGTGGCTGTGCTCCGGGGTAGTCAGGCATGGCGACCAGGCGGCAGCAGCGCAACTCTCTGTGCGCCGCGGAGGAGCTGCTGCCGCCTGGTCGCCAGGCCGTCACACTGGGTGGTCCCAAAAAGTGCCGCCTCCGTCTCAGCTGCACTGCATGAACGTTGCCAGCGCGGCCACATCCCGGCCACCGCACGCAGCTCCCCTAACCGGCTCTGCTGCCCGCAGGAACAACAAATGTGTGGGGCTGGGCTGGGTCGGTGTGTTACGGGGGGCGATCGCCGTCATCGCCCCCTGCTGGATCCGCCACTGGAAGAACAGATGAGCTCCTGGAAAAGCAGCTCAGTAGCACAAATTAGTGAAACCAATTACAAAGAATACAGATGCTGGGATCCCAACATCAATCGCAATGCCAGCGCTGGGATCCCAAATGCAAGTATGCGGGACTGCTGAAGGGTAAGCCACAGAGGAGGGGGAGAGGGATAGGCTGCGGAGGAGGGAGGATTAGATGGAGGCTGCAGGGAAAGGGGGTTAGGGTTAGGCACCGCCCAGGAGGGATAGAGTTAGGCTGCTATTCGAAGGGTTAGGGATTTGCAAGCAAGTTACTGGTTTATAGTTGCTAATATTTTCTCTACTTCCACTTATGTAAATCTGGACTATGTTTTCTCTTACTTAAGTTAATGGCTTAGGGCCTTATTCAGATTTGTTAGCAAACCAAAAAAAGCCCACTAATGGGCAAAACCATGTTGCACTGCAGGTGGGGCAGATGTAACATGTGCAGAGAGAGTTCGATTTGGATGGAGTGTGTTCAAACCAAAATCTAAACTGTAGTGTAAAAATAAAGTAGCCAGTATTTACCCTGCACAGAAACAATATAACCCACCCATATCTAAATCTCTTTGCACTTGTTAAGTCTTCCCCACCTGCAGTGCAACATGGTTTTGCCTATTAGTGTGCATTTTTTTTGGTTATACCGCAGCTTTGAAGGTTCTTTTTATACTCTAGGCCCCATTTAGCTATATAGTATAGGAAGACTCTGCCTAAATCCACCCAATAACAGCACAGTTTCTGGCTTTCACTGGCAACAAAAACCTCTCTCACCTGTCACTGGCAGAATCACATGAATGGTCTCTGCACCCCTACAAGATCATCCACTCTCCTCCTGATATAGTAATTCTTACTGTGAGCATTTAAATGATCTGGTCAGCTGCAGGTTGTTTTATGGCAGCCCACTTTAAAACTGAACACATTCTAAATGATCAGGTGTTACAGATTTAATATATTAATGTGCTGTGACCATAGCAAATTGTAAATTTTAAATTCATAGGGTGAAATTCAATTGTTTGAAAAGTTGGTTGGGTGTCTGTTTTTTCCTGTCTATTAGATAGGAAAAAACAGGATCCCAACTAACTTTTCAAACAATTGAATACCACCCATAGAATTGGAAAAATAAGAATTTACTTACCGATAATTCTATTTCTCGGAGTCCGTAGTGGATGCTGGGGTTCCTGAAAGGACCATGGGGAATAGCGGCTCCGCAGGAGACAGGGCACAAAAAAGTAAAGCTTTTACCAGATCAGGTGGTGTGCACTGGCTCCTCCCCCTATGACCCTCCTCCAGACTCCAGTTAGGTACTGTGCCCGGACGAGCGTACACAATAAGGGAGGCAATTTGAATCCCGGGTAAGACTCATACCAGCCACACCAATCACACCGTACAACTTGTGATCTAAACCCAGTTAACAGTATGATAACAGAAAGAGCCTCTTAAAGATGGCTCCTTAACAATATAACCCGAATTTGTTAACAATAACTATGTACAGTATTGCAGATAATCCGCACTTGGGATGGGCGCCCAGCATCCACTACGGACTCCGAGAAATAGAATTATCGGTAAGTAAATTCTTATTTTCTCTATCGTCCTAAGTGGATGCTGGGGTTCCTGAAAGGACCATGGGGATTATACCAAAGCTCCCAAACGGGCGGGAGAGTGCGGATGACTCTGCAGCACCGAATGAGAGAATTCCAAGTCCTCTTTTGCCAGGGTATCAAATTTGTAGAATTTTACAAACGTGTTTTCCCCCGACCACGTAGCTGCTCGGCAGAATTGTAATGCCGAGACCCCTCGGGCAGCCGCCCAAGATGAGCCCACCTTCCTTGTGGAATGGGCCTTAACAGATTTAGGCTGTGGCAGGCCTGCCACAGAATGAGCAAGTTGAATTGTGTTACAAATCCAACGAGCAATCGTCTGCTTAGAAGCAGGGGCACCCAACTTGTTGGGTGCATATAGTATCAACAGCGAGTCAGATTTTCTGACTTCAGCCGTCCTTGAAATGTATATTTTTAAGGCTCTGACAACGTCCAACAACTTGGAGTCCTCCAAGTCGCCAGTGGCCGCAGGCACCACAATAGGTTGGTTCAGGTGAAACGCTGATACCACCTTAGGGAGAAAATGCGGACGAGTCCTCAGTTCTGCCCTATCCGAATGGAAGATTAGATAAGGGCTTTTATAAGATAAAGCCGCCAATTCAGATACTCTCCTGGCGGAAGCCAGGGCCAGTAACATAGTCACTTTCCATGTGAGATATTTAAAATCCACCTTTTTCAATGGTTCAAACCAATGGGATTTGAGGAAATCTAAAACTACATTTAGATCCCACGGTGCCACCGGAGGCACCACAGGAGGCTGTATATGCAGTACTCCTTTAACAAAAGTCTGTACCTCAGGAACTGAGGCCAATTCTTTTTGGAAGAATATTGACAGGGCCGAAATTTGAACCTTAATAGATCTCAATTTGAGACCCATAGACAATCCTGATTGTAGGAAATGTAGGAAACGACCCAGTTGAAATTCCTCCGTCGGAACACTCCGATCCTCGCACCACGCGACATATTTTCGCCAAATGCGGTGATAATGTTTCGCGGTGACTTCCTTCCTTGCCTTAATCAAGGTAGGAATGACTTCTTCTGGAATGCCTTTCCCTTTTAGGATCTGGCGTTCAACCGCCATGCCGTCAAACGCAGCCGCGGTAAGTCTTGAAAGAGACAGGGACCCTGTTGTAGCAGGTCCCTTCTCAGAAGTAGAGGGCACGGTTCGTCCGTGACCAACTCTTGAAGTTCCGGGTACCAAGTCCTTCTTGGCCAATCCGGAGCCACTAGTATTGTTCTTACTCCTCCTCACCGTATAATCTTCAATACCTTTGGTATGAGAGGCAGAGGAGGAAACACATATACTGATTTGTACACCCAAGGTGTTACCAGTGCGTCCACAGCTATTGCCTGTGGATCTCTTGACCTGGCGCAATACTTGTCCAGTTTCTTGTTGAGGCGAGACGCCATCATGTCTACCATTGGTCTTTCCCAACAGTTTATTAGCATGTGGAAGACTTCTGGATGAAGACCCCCCTCTCCCGGGTGAATATCGTGTCTGCTGAGGAAGTCTGCTTCCCAGTTGTCCACGCCCGGGAAGAACACTGCTGACAGTGCTATTACGTGATTCTCCGCCCAGCGAAGAATCTTGGCAGCTTCTGCCATTGCACTCCTGCTTCTTGTGCCACCCTGTCTGTTTACATGGGCGACCGCCGTGATGTTGTCCGACTGAATCAACACCGGTTTTCCTTGCAGGAGTGGTTCCGCCTGGCTTAGAGCATTTTAGATTGCTCTTAGTACCAGAATGTTTATGTGAAGAGACTTTTCCAGGTTCGTCCATACCCCCTGGAAGTTTCTTCCTTGTGTGACTGCTCCCCAACCTCTCAGGCTGGCGTCCGTGGTCACCAGGATCAAATCCTGTATGCCGAATCTGCGGCCCTCCAATAGATGAGCCTTTTGCAACCACCACAGAAGATATACCCTTGTCCTTGGCGACAGGGTTATTCGCAGGTGCATCTGAGGATGCGACCCTGACCATTTGTCCAACAGATCCCTTTGGAAAATTCTTGCATGGAATCTGCCGAATGGAATTGCTTCGTAAAAAGCCACCATTTTTCCCAGGACTCTTGTGCATTGATGTACAGACACCTTTCCTGGTTTTAGGAGGTTCCTGACAGGTCGGATAACTCCTTGGCTTTTTCCTCGGGAAGAAAAACCTTTTTCTGAACCGTGTCCAGAATCATCCCTAGGAACAGCAGACGTATCGTCGGAAAACAGCTGCGATTCTTGGAATATTTAGAATCCAGTCGTGCCGTCGAAGAACTACTTTAGATAGTGCTCTTCCGACCTCCAACTGTTCTCTGGAACTTGCCCTTTTTAGGTCGTGCAAGTAAGGGATAATTTAGATGCCTTTTTTCTTTGAAGAAACATCTTTTCGGCCATTACCTTGGTAAAAAGGCCCGGGGTGCCGTGGATAATTCAAACGGCATCGTCTGAAACTGATATTGACAGTTCTGTACCACGAACCAGAGGTACCCTTGATGAGAAGGACAAAATTTGGACATGGAGGTAATCCTTGATGTCCAGGGACACCATATAGTCCCCTTTTTTCCGGTTCGCTATCACTGCTCTGAGTGACTTTATCTCGATTTGAACCTTTTATTTAAGTGTTCAAAACATTTTAGATTTAGACTATGTGTCACCAAGCCGTCTGGCTTCAGTACCACAATATAGTGTGGAAAAATAATACCCTTTTCCTTGTCGTAGGAGGGGTACTTTGATTATCACCTGCTGGATATACAGCTTGTGAATTGTTTCCAATGCTGCCTCCCTGTCGGAGGGAGCCGTTGGTAAAGCAGACTTCAGGCACCTGCGAGGAGAAGATGTCTCGACTCTCCAATCTTTACCCCTGGGATAATACTCGTACGATCTAGGGGTCAACTTGCGAGTGATCCCACTGCGCCCTGAGACTCTTGAGACTACCCCCCCACCTTGAGTCCGCTTGCACGGCCCCAGCGTCATGCTGAGGACTTGGCAGACGCGGTGGAGGGCTTCTTTTCCTGGGAAAGGGCTGCCTGCTGCAGTCTACTTCCCTTACCTCTATGTCTGGGCAGATATGACTGGCCTTTTGCCTGCATGCCCTCATGGGAAAGGAAAGATTGAGGCTGAAAAGACGGTGTCTTTTTTAGCTGAGATGTAACTTGGGGTAAAAAAGGTTGGATTTCCCAGCTGTTGCTGTGGTCCCCAGGTCCGATGGACCGACCCCCAAATAACTCCTTCCCTTTATACAGCAATACTTCCATCTGCCGTATGGGATCTGTATCACCTGACCACTGTCGTGTCCCTGACATCTTCTGGGAGATATGGACAACGCACTTATCTTGATGCCAGAGAGCAAATATCCCTCTGTGCATCTCACATACATATATATAGAATGCATCCTATTAAATGCTCTACATGAATAAAATATTTTCAGTCAGGGAATCCGACCAAGCCAACCCAGCACTGCATCTCCAGGCTGATGGCGATCGCTGGTCGCAGTATAACCACCGTATGTGTGTATATACTTTGTAGGATATTTTTCCAGCTTCCTATCAGCTGGCTCCTTGAGGGCGGCCGTATCTGGAGACGGTAACGCCACTTGATAAGCGTGTGAGCGCCTTATCACCCTAAGGGGTGTTTCCCAACGTACCCTAATTTCTGGCGGGAAAGGGTATAACGCCAATATTTGCTATCGGGATAACCCTACGCATCATCACACACTTCATTTTATTTTATCTGATTCAGGAAAAACTACAGGTAGTTTTTTCACTCCCACATAATACCCTTTCTTGTGGTACTTGTAGTATCAGAAACACGTAACACCTCCTTCATTGCCCTTAACGTGTGGCCCTAATGAGAAATACGTTTGTTTATTCACCGTCGACACTGTATTCAGTGTCCGTGTCTGTGTCTGTGTCGACCGACTGAGGTAAATGGGCGTTTTTTAAAAACCCCTGACGGTGTTTCTGAGACGCCTGGACCGGTCCTAATAGATTGTCGGCCGTCTCATGTCGTCAACCGACCTTGCAGCGTGTTGACATTCTCACGTAATTCTCTAAATAAGCCATCCATTCCGGTGTCGACTCCCTAGAGAGTGACATCACCATTACAGGCAATTTCTCCGCCTCCTCACCAACATCGTCCTCATACATGTCGACACACACGTACCGACACACAGCACACACACCGGGAATGCTCTGACAGAGGACAGGACCCACTAGCCCTTTGGGGAGACAGAGGGAGAGTCTGCCAGCACACACCAAAAACGCTATAATTATATAGGGACAACCTTATATAAGTGTTTCTCCCTTATAGCATCTTTTATATATATACAATATCGCCAAAATCCGTGCCCCCCCTCTCTGTTTTAACCCTGTTTCTGTAGTGCAGTGGAGAGCCTGGGAGCCTTCTCTCCAGCTTTTCTGTGAGAGAAAATGGCGCTGTGTGCTGAGGAGATAGGCCCCGCCCCTTTTCCGGCGGGCTCGTCTCCCGCTATTTTTGAAGTTAGGCAGGGGTTAAATATCTCCATATAGCCTCTGTGGGCTATATGTGAGGTATTTTTTGCCTCTAATAAGGTTTTTATTTGCCTCTCAGAGCGCCCCCCCCCAGCGCTCTGCACCCTCAGTGACTGTTGTGTGAAGTGTGCTGAGAGGAAAATGGCGCACAGCTGCAGTGCTGTGCGCTACCTTTATGAAGACTCAGGAGTCTTCAGCCGCCGATTTTGGACCTCTTCTCTCTTCAGCGTCTGCAAGGGGGCCGGCGGCGCGGCTCCGGTGACCATCCAGGCTGTACCTGTGATCGTCCCTCTGGAGCTAGTGTCCAGTAGCCAAGCAGCAAATCCACTCTGCACGCAGGTGAGTTCACTACTTCTCCCCTAAGTCCCTCGTTGCAGTGATCCTGTTGCCAGCAGGACTCACTGTAAAGTAAAAAACCTAAGCTAAACTTTCTCTAAGCAGCTCTTTAGGAGAGCCACCTAGATTGCACCCTTCTCGTTCGGGCACAAAATCTAACTGGAGTCTGGAGGAGGGTCATAGGGGGAGGAGCCAGTGCACACCACCTGATCTGGTAAAAGCTTTACTTTTTTGTGCCCTGTCTCCTGCGGAGCCGCTATTCCCCATGGTCCTTTCAGGAACCCCAGCATCCACTTAGGACGATAGAGAAATAAAAAACACAAAGTGAAGTTTTAGTTAGGTAAATCTTATCATAAAAAGAAAAATGAAAAAAAATGAATGACATCTGTCTCCTGACCGCTGGGATCCCATACCGATCACATGTATGATCTCAATGTGACAGCAGGGAGAGAAGTAATAAAGCAAAAATCAGACGCTTGACATTTGGCGCACTGAAAGTTGATGTTTCGACCATGCTTCTGCAGGACTTGACTTCGGGTGGTCTTCTGTTTGCCGGCGGTCGGGCTCCCGGCGCTCAGTATACCGGCGCCGGGAGCCCGACAGCCGGCATACCGACAATTATTTTCCCTCGTGGGGGTCCACGACCCCCATAGAGGGAGAATAAAATGGTGTGGCGCGCGTAGCGCGCCACCGTGCCCGTAGCGTGGCGAGCGCAGCGAGCCCGCAAGGGGCTCATTTGCGCTCGCCAAGCTGTCGGTAAGCCGGCGGTCGGGCTCCCGGCGCCGGGATGCTGGTCGCCGGGAGCCCGACCGCCGGCCAGCCGTAGTGAACCCCTTGACTTCACCCAAGTTATGCAACAGAACCTGACTAAAATGAGTGCTCTGCAGAGGAACCTAATTAAAGCAGAGATTCTAACAGAATTTTGTGCAGGTGAGACTGTTTATACCACCTATACCCCTTATCCCCAACAATTTTCCTTTTCGATTCATGCGCTTACAGTTTCCTGTAAGCATCTGCTTCACTATAACAATTAACAAGTGGCAAGGGCAAATGCTCAGGGCTGCAGGCGTAGCTCTCAGGACCAGCTGCTTCTCCCATGGGTAGCTTTACATGGCTTGACACAAGTTAGTAGCCCCAAGCATCTTTTTATGTTACTCCCTGAAGGAAAAACAGCAAATATTGTTTACAAAGAAATTTTGTGATCAATGTGTACAAAATAAAATAATCATCACGATATTAGATAGCACTACTGTCTTTGTAAAATTAGTTCTGCTGAACAAAAACAAACATCCACGCAGGCGATGCCACGGACAAACGTTAGTAAACACTAAAAATATATTTTTAGTGTAGTCTGTTCTGCAAGCAAGGGGAAGAAAACATTTAATATAGTTGAAATCATTAAAAGTTGCATTGTTCTATTTGCCAGATGGAAAGCCACATGACTGCACAAAGGACCCACAGAGTTGATTAGAAAATCAGCAGCATTTATACAAATTCATAGCAATGCACAACGGCTTTGATGCGGCTTTGGGGCTTATTCACACATTTGCGCAAATATGTGTAACGAAGATCTCTGAATTCTATTATGTGGAATTTATATCTGGTTACGGTTATCATTCAGGGTGCTGGGGGAAACAAATGCCTTTTTCTTGCTTAGAAATACCCCTCCCTTTCTAACACCTGAATGATATCACTAAGCTAATTGAGCATCTACCAATATATATATATATATGTTTGTTGTGAGAGGCAGAGAGGTTCCTGCATTAGGAGGAGGTGCAGGCCCTGACATGCCACATGGAGCATTATGGGGTTGCTCCAAGGCAGGTAGCTCTTAGCTTAGACATATTGTAGTAAGGAGCCATTATCATGTGGCTCCTTGCTGGTTAATCTTAGACCCAGATTGGGGTAATGGAGGTGTGAGGTGTGGTGCCTCTGGACTGGCTGAGCTGGATGGCCTTAATGTGGCATACCTTTACATTCTATTAACACTTTTCACTTATTAATTTTTTAACACTATTTCTCTATTTTAATTGCATTTCATTTTTGTATCACTTTCTCTATAGCTTCGGCTTCCTAAATACTAATTTATTAACGCTATAGTTTTTTCACTGGTATGCTACGCTGGGCTTTCTGGCTTATGCTGGTGTTTTGGGGTGCCACACCCTGCACCTAGATATAGCGCTAGGGACCCCAAATATACAGAGACGCCTTGATGCGGCTTTGGGGCTTATTCACACATTTGCGCAAATATGTGTAACGAAGATCTCTGAATTCTATTATTATGTGGAATTTATATCTGGTTACGGTTATCATTCAGGGTGCTAGGGGAAACAAATGCCTTTTTTTCTTGCTTAGAAATACCCCTCCCTTTCGAGCACCTGAATGATATCACTAAGCTAATTGAGCATCTACCAATATATATGCATGACGGACAGTAGTATGCTGGCTGGATATGGCAGCAAACTAGATGTTGTTACTGGTGGGATTTCAGTATGTGGGGCAATAGTAAGCTACGACACCTTGGTCAAAACTATCTGCTCAATGAAGATATGAGCCTCCAAGTTTATACTTCCCAGGTTCTGACTGCAAATCTACTGTAGATCTCTCTAATTTAATGGGTGCATCTGAGAAAGAAAAGGAAAGAACCCGAAGAATTGGTGGTAAATGTAATACTGTGAGTTTCCAGAGGTCCGGGATTTCGTCTGAGAATGGCCGTATTTTTAAAGCGTCAATCATTTACAAGGCAAAACCAGGTTAGTTTTGCCTTGTAAATGATTGCTGCTTTAAAAAATATGACCATTTTCAGACGAAATCCCAGACTTCTGGCACCTCGGTCTCTATTACATTTACTCCGTAGACTGCACTTCTAGTTAGATATCAGTATAATACATTCAGTTTCCAGGGAAGCAGACTGAGAAAGTGGTTGTAAACAGTTTGAAAATCAGTTTGTCAACCTATGATATGCATGATCTATTACAGTCATGATTCAGGAAACAATGTTACTGAAAGAGCTCTGGTGTTTGTGCTTAAGTATCTTTGAGTGGCAAATCAACAGTCCAATCTCAATCCTCCTTAATCCCTCTGCAGCATTTGAAACCTAAACTATGATATTCTAATGAAGTGCATGAAGAAGGACTGTGTACTGTATGTTTTTGTCTATAGTTCAAATATTTTCTCACTGAAAGGTCATGGAGTTTTGTCAAGCATACGCTTATCTGCACAAGATCCCCTGTAAAATGGTGCATGTGCTGTTGGCCCAAAATGAGATCACATGGTTTTGCAAGACCTCACACATAAGCAATACATTCAGGAGATATTCCATGTAGCATAAGCAAGTGGATCCCAAATGCAGGCCTCAAGGCACCTCAACAGGTAAAGTTTTAAGGATATCAATGCTTAAGCACAGGGCACTTAATTACAACCTTAGTCAGTTTGATTATACCATCTGTGCACAAGCAGGAATATACATAAAACCTGGATTTGAGGATTGCGTTGGGAACCACTGACATAAGTACTAGGCTGATGTGATACAGGCAGGGCACAGACCACTAGAGCATAGGTTCTCAAACTCGGTCCCCAGGACCCCACACAGTGTTTATTTCCCAGGTCTACTCACATAATTACAAGTGAAATAATGAGCATCATCAGTGTAATATAAAAATGTGTCAGTCGGTAATGAATACACCAGTGCACCTAATGGGTGACTTGGAAAATGTCCCCAATGTCCTTCTTCAATTGCAATTCTTGTTTTCCCTCTCTTTCAGTGACCTTTACAAATATCTACAAATTAGACACAGGATATAATCCTTCCCAGTTTTGATGGATCACACCTGTAAAGTTCCTCCCCATGTTTCCTTGGCTTATCGCAGAGGCGGAATCTTTTTGGTTTTCTCCAAAATTATCCTCTGGCCAACGTGATAAAACTCTAGTGATTTTGGATATCTATTTAGATCCCCCAGCATGGTCTCACTTTTGCTTTTCTATATTTAAGATGTCTAAATGTATTTCACATGTTGAAATGTACGTAAAATTATAAAATCCAGATTTTGTTGGCGTGGTTGTGGTCAGATTGGAGACATTATTCCTATTTTATAGAACTGTCCTGCCATATGCCCTTTATGGGGAAAGGTTGAGGACCATATTATTAAGGAGACGGGCCTCCATGTCTCCCTGTCCCCACCTATCACACTTTAAAATTTTTCCAGAATAAATCCCTGCCCACCATAGATACTTCATAGTCCAAGCTTTTATCACCACTAAAACTGCCATTGCTCAGTTCTGGAAACAATCTACTCTACCCCCAATGGACCTAATCAGATCTAAACTTAACTGTAGCTTCCTTAAGGAAACTATTTTGCCCAGATTCTTCCTCTGCTAATTCGGCTTCATTGAAGTAGATCAGTTGGCATGAGTACATCACTGTGAGACGCTACCTCCTACGTAACTGTTCCATGATTTTTTTTTTTGCCTTGCGATTACTTTATTAAATGGCCTTGTTTATAGTATTTTTCCTTTGCATTTTGCTCACCATATAACTACAGTGTTTGTTTTCTCTTTTTTTCTGTGCCCCACCAGTTTTGTTCTTGTAAAACTCAATAAAAATTACTGTTTAAAATAAAAAATAAATAAATTGTACTTATTAGTTGTTTGCTATGGGAATTTATTTATTTAATTTATTTATGTGTGCACAATTTTTAATAAAATGTATTTCAGTGCTATCATTTAAGTATGTGTATTGCTTTGCAGTCACTTAAGTTTTTAAGACAGTATTTGTAGTGTAAGAAAACATTTCGCAATGCTCTGTCCAAAATATTTATTTCCATAATAAACCCACATCTGTAGGACCTTAAAATCAAAATCTAGACTGTGAGCCATACGGCATTATGAGACTAGTAAGGGTATTTGATCATTAAATCCTGGTGGGGTAAGTGAAAATGTGTATTCAAAGTAAGGGATTCTCATAGCTGCCAACTCCCCACACAATTTCCAGGTCTGCCTCCATTTTTCCATTAAGAACCATATACACATTAAAAATCATCTTTTCACACTTGTTACATGGAATTCTTAGCATTTTTTTCTTCTAAATCAAATTAAATGAATGTAACATTACTGTATCATCACATTCTGTAAACATGGTACAATGGGGACTTCATCATGTGTGACATGCATAGATGCCTCAGTTTAGATGGGAAACTGTAACAGGGTGTAATTGTGTGACATACTTATCAGCTCCACAGGCTTTCCTTTTTTAAGATCATTTTGCAACCATTTCTCACATGATTATATATTCTCAATAGATCGGCTCATCCACTTGTGACATAACTCAGTGTTTCATGGCCAAAAAACACTTTTACATAGGAGGATTAATTCAAACCAAAAGCATGTTTCTATTATATCGGTATAGCCAATGTTCCACTACAAAAAGTCTAAGAAGGTCAATTACGATTCTGCCAATCCTTTACATGCACCAGCCAACATTAGTCAAAACTTAGATCTTGAGCCAAACAAGATTACTAGACAAGGATTTACATGCCTATGAAAACATCAGTTGAGAAATCAAGGTGGTTTCAAAACAAGCCTGCAGCTTTAAAGCAATCCCCAGCTTCCCTGGAGCGCTTGAACGTTACAAAACGTGCAGGTGGTTAATGGGTGATTTTATCCGACAGGGAAGAACTCTGCGTGTCCCAAAAGCAGTGGAGATGGTAACAAAGTTGCAGGTTTCCCTCCAGCAGTGAAGTGTCGTTTAATTCTGCGGGTATGCAAATCTCACAACAGTGGAGGGATTAATTAAAACGGCTCTGCGTGTCTCTTTAGCAATAAAGGAGTTCATTACTACAGCTCTGTGGGTCTCCTCAGCAATGAAGAGTTTAATTCTGACTGCCTTGGTCTGTTCTGTGTTGTGGAAGATACGATGTTAATAACAGAAAAAAAACTGTTACTTTTCAATAATAGTGGATACTTAACCACAAGACAAGTACCTAGCTGTGATCAGTGGAAATCCAAACAGTCAAATGTACAACAATTACATATAAAGAAAAGTAATACAAAGGGAAAATCATAAGAAAATAAAACAAATCAGACTGAATACCAAACTAAAGGGCATATCCAATTAGCCGTGGGGTAAACGCTTATTGCCAGTACTGCCTGATTCAATTAGCTACGGGAACCCAGAATGCACCCTCTGCATTTAACGTTTGGGGAAACCCATTGTTTTAATCACTTTGCGCAGAATCTATGGGCTCGCCCATATTACCCTTATGTTTACCATGCAGGGTAAATGCAAAACCTAAAGCTTTTCACCAAGCAGTAAACCCTGTTAATAATTGATTATGCCTATAAAAGTCCAGATTTGAATTGCACTTTAAAAGATAAAACAAAAAAAAAAGCACTTCGCATTGTTTGGAACTCTATGATATATCAAAAGTAAAATTGCGGTAAATCCTCAGATGGATGATTACCACAATGCTTATGGATCCACATATGCATTATTAGGGCTGGATTCACTTATCCCAGGAACTTACAGAGGGCTTGTAGCTCCTGGGTTGTGCCCAAGGCTATTCAATTACAGGCTGCACTTAGGCATTGATTCTGATTTGGTATTAAAGTAAGAAAGAGCATGTAACCGTGTACCCGGACAAACCATGTTGTAATGCAAAGGGTGCAAATACATACTTGTTTTTTGTTTTTGCATGTGCGGTAAATACCGGCTGCTTTTGCATGCAGCCCACAAATTCTGGTCAGCTTTATTTTTATACTGCAATTTAGATTTGAGTTTGGACACGCCCCTCTCACATGTAAATCTTTCTGCATATTTAAAAGCTGCTCCATCTGCAGTGCAAAATAGTTTTACCAAGGTGCACAGTTAGTAACTTGTTCTTTCTTTTATTCTCAAATCAGAGTCAGGCCCTTAATGCGTAGTTTTTATGTGCATTACAACAGCTGGGTCATAAACCCAAAGTCGTGGAGCATTTTACACACAAAAAATGGAAATTATATATTAACTCAATGACTCGCACTGAGCAGGAACATCAGTGGTAAATAAACGCATCCATTCACGGGTGAAAGAGTGACTGGGGGCACGTCAGCTGCTCATAGAGTGCTGGCATAACCCCACAGTGATGGAAAATGGGGGCATTTCTTGCAATCGCGGCATTCCCTTGAAGCCACACAGTCTGCATTTCAAGATGTTAGGGAGGTATGCCTTTAGCCTTATCTTTCTGACCAACCTACACTTGCATTTCCCAGATGCTATTTGGAAGGATGGAGGCACCTTCCCCTCCCTTACCCTTTTCTTTCACCGTTTGACTCCATGCGCCTAGTGATGCACAGCTCTACTAGCTGCATGGAGTCAGTCTTTACATTGTGAGTTCAACTTTTGTTTTCTGAGATAGCCGAAGTGAAGAAACACAGTGACAAACTTTCTATAAACTATTGTGACATTTTGAGCTTTTCGCTCTCTGTACTCATTGTAATGTGCATACTGTACTGCGTTGCTTAGTAAATAAATTTACAGAAAAACCCCATAGCTCAATAAATAGGTCATGATTGTAGTGCAAAATACCTCACTTACAAAGGAATGCACATGACATGCCTAATTGCTCAGCAGTAATGCTTCTTGGGAAATTAGTTTTCAGATGTTAAGATCTCTGCAGATAGAGTAACACCTCTTCCTGCTGCTAACACTGGCACTTTTACGGTATCCGTTCAGATGGTCGAACATGTTATGGTCGACAGTCATTAGGTCGACCACTATTGGTCGACATTGACATGGACACATGGTCGACACATGAAAAGGTCGACACGAGTTTCACTTTTTTTTCTTTTGGGGAACTTTTCCATACTTTACGATCCACGTGGACTATGATTGGAACGGTAATCTGTGCCGAGCGAAGCGAAGGCACCATGCCCGAAGCATGGCGAGCGAAGCGAGCCATGCGAGGGGACGCGGTCCACTAATTGGGGTTCCCAGTCACTTTACGCAAAAAACGACACCAAAAAAAAGTTAAAAAACTCATGTCGACCTTTTCATGTGTCGACCTTTCATGTGTCGACCATGTGTCCATGTCGACCATGTCAATGTCGACCTAATGACTGTCGACCATAACATGGTCGACCATTCATACCGGAACCCACTTTTACACTGCCATTCCTCAGTCACCATGCCACTGTATCAGGCACTGCTCAAGCCAGCACAGTGAGTGATACAGTGAGTCCAGTAAGGGCTGGAGATAGGGGCATATTAAGAGGAGGGGGTCAGTGTGCAATCTCCACCTGGGTCCCCTCATCTATCACCAGCAGCACTGTCGATTCCGAGCACTAGCAGAGCTAGTAGACTCTAGCGCTGTGCCAGTCTACTACTGCGCAGGTCTTCAGGGAACTGGCACGGCGACCATAGTCCAAGCGATTTGTGCAGCATTGCTGCCACTGACACCGAGAGGTCAGTACTGAAGAAATGTGTAATGGGTGTGCAGTGTGTGCCCCTGTGCACCGCACACCCTGTACCCACTATAGATACGCCACTGGCTGGAGTGATAATTCTGCATCTTTTACCTCTGCCAACTCCTCCATCCCGGGATAGCCAACTCACTACAGTGACTACACAAAGGAAAGTGGTTCTTGCAGAGGAACTACTGCTGAAGCATTGGGACAGGTTAAGAACATGCATGAGAATGCATGACATGGAATGCAGGATGGTATTACCGGAGATGAGGTTCCCATCTCACCTAACATGAAGAACAACCATGGTTGTTGCAGACAGCAACCAAATTCGAACTCATTTTTACAGAACAGGTTAGATGATAAATGCAACGGCTGACAGGTTGCTAATGGCAATACCACATTTTATACACTTACATAGAAAAAAAGAGTTTTCATAAATGTCATTACAAAATCTGCTCCAGGAAAAGCACATTTAATGGATACGCTGAACAGAATTTCTAATTTTACATGCTCCATCATGTGAAAATTCTAAGAACATTTCTGTATAGGATACATATCTATGGGAAATGTGCATTACACACTTTAACCACATAAATGCCAAACAGTGTTTTCAGACCACCTCATACTCAAAACAGTACAGGAAAAAGTAGTCATCACACAGCTCCAACCATAACACTGCTCACATGGTGGCATCACAGAGTCCTTTATTATGCACGGATGTGGGATAATTTACACATGATACAGTTTTAGACGTTTCCATGACAGGAGTTATATAGAAGTATTCATAGAATGTGTTCTCTGTTGCACATCATAAACTAGATTAAACAGAAATGATGGCTAATGTATAAACTATTTCCACATGACATGTAGATCCAACTAAAACTAAAAATGTTGTTTTCAGTGGAATTATAGACAAAAACAAACCCCCAACTGTCAGGGGCGGATTAATACCCCTTTCACATCGCACAAATAACCCAGTATCGACTCTGTATATTGCCACACGGGTCACTGTGCGATGTGAAAGGGGCATGGAGAATTCCTGAGTCGCCTGATGTGGTAATAAACCCGGGTTATAAGAAGGGTAATTCTCAGGTTGAATACCGGGTCAGTGGCAGTGTGAATGGGTTGCTGGGTCAAGGCGATATATGGAGAGGCAGTGCAGAGATGAGCTCATCTCCCAGCGACGGCTCCGCCCCCCGCCGCTATGACAACCCGACCCAGCATATTGCCGGCTCTGGAAGCATGCTGGTAGGGTCCAATGCCAGATCCCACCGAGGAAGGACCCATTTCCAATTCCTGGGTGGAATCCGGCATTGGCGATGTGAAAGATGTATTAGGGGTCAGGGCGCCCCTAGGCACAACACTAATGGCCACCCAGAAACTCCCAGTTTTATAACTTCAATTGCTGGATTATAAGCACTCATGTGGCGATTGGAAGAGGAATATAATAATAAAACAAGCCATGAGATAGGACATTTTGTTTTATTTGTAATTATGTCTACATATTCACTAAAGCAGGACATCTTACAGGGGCTGTCTGTGCATGTCCTACCTGAACACACTACTTTTAAGATGGCATTCAGTACAGTAAGGTGGAAATATTTTGTTATTGGGAAATTTTATATTGACAGAATAAAGCCAGCACCCAAGTGTCATCCCCTAGCAAGTGGTCCCCCTAGGCACGTGCCTAATAGGAATGCACTACTGCCAACTGTTACATACCTGTAGTTACTTGCCATTTCCCAAATACCTCTATAAAAGCCCTATTTCCTGTTTGGGCAAATATGATTACAGAGAGCACCAAGGTTACATTATTGACTGGCATCATACCTCCCAACATTGAGACACACAAAATTGGGCATCAATAGAAAAATCACTGGTCCACACAATCCCACCCAAAGCCTCCCTAAAATGCCCACAGTTAGGAGTAACCTGCCTATTTTCATGATTTGGCCTGTACTTTCAAATAGGGACGGGTGGGAAGTATGTCACAAAGTTCTTAGGGAGGGGCTTCTATGGCCTGCCGAATCTGTTAAGCAGTATATATGACATTTTCTTTTAACTCATGCTTGATTTCGCCAACAACTAAAGGATTCATTTTTAGAAGGAATGAGTTTATTATATTATTCTGTCCCCAAAGAACAATAGTGAAAGCTAGTACCATGAGAACACAATGAAACATTAATATATTTCATACTTTTTATGTTGTGCTGGTGACAAAAGAGATTGGTTTTAAAAGATCAAAATAAAAGAGAACTAGTAGACCACCAATAGGACCATGCATTGGCCAAAGTTTGTTAATTGTGCCTATAAAGTTACGTTAGTTTGAAAACCACAGAAAAATCTGCAATTTTTTTTTTTAGAGTCACATGGTCAGTAGTCTTTTGACCTTGCACAAACTCTGATTATTTCAAATTGGAAGATTTAGAAAAGCAATCATTTGAGGCTGGTTGCAATGAAATTCACATCCTATTCAAAGTATTAAGCAATATTTTGCCAGCATTTTTATTAAGTTTTGTGAAAATCCTGTGCGGTGTCAGTGGCCTTGAGATTAAGTGACTTCAAATTCAATGTGGGAGGACGTAAAATGTAAACAGAGAGGTTGTCTGGTGTCTAAAGCAACAAAACTAGTACGAATGCATGTGCATTCAGATTCACCATGACAAAATTAATTTTCCTCATTGTTAAATTATAACAACTGAACCCATATTACATCAATATCAATAGTATAAAATGTTTTTATATATGTCCTCAGATATAGTTTAAAAGTAGTAAAAGGTTTACTGCTTAATTAGCAAACCTTAGGATGTAACACCTAGCAGTCCTGAATAAGGGATAAAGTTATATAGATTATATCATAGGTCATTTTACATTTCTGGCAATCGCCTGTTTTATTTGTTTAAAATTGTACTTAAATTATCCCAGTTTAGGTCTTTGTACATTGATTTACATTATATTAGCTTCACAATTCAGAACAAAGTTTGTATATTATATTAAGCAACATTATGTAAATGTATGTGATGCATAATAATATTATACACATTACTTTCATATTTTATAAACAGCCATTAATAAACTGTTTGTAACTACATTCTGTGTTTGCAAATGTAGTATCTTTAATAAGCTGCTAAGTGGACTTATTTTGTTATTCCCATCTCTCATTACTGTATTTGTGCGCATGTGCGATTGTAACTGGTTAATAATAATTGATGGGAACTAAACAGGTTCATTCAATCTGATATAACTAAGAGCATCTCATACATATACAGCAGATACTATGCTAGTTCTCACCTTCCTCTCTTAAAGGCCTGCCACACTGGACGATAATTTTAACAGTGCCGCTTATTTTCACCCTTCTGAGTGACATCGTTTTAATATTGTCCGGTGTGGCCAGTGCAAATGATGCACGCTCCCGCGGGTAGTCAACGAGGTCGTCTATCCCTGCAGCTCAATTCTGGCTATAATGTTGCTGACACAGTGCACATCGTTCAGTGTGGCCAGTGCGAACAATGAACGATGACATGTAAATGCAAAATGAACATTTAAATAAAGGCGCCAATACAATAGTCAAATGATTTAGGCAAATCGTTCAGTCGTTCGTGAAATCGCTCAGGGTGGCCGCTCTCTCTCGTTCATCCGGGAAGCTCATGGGAAAATAATGAACGATACTGTTGATGATATCCAGTGTGGCAGGCCCTTTACAGACACTATGCTTGCACTGTAGACTCCACCTTATTCAAGGCTACAACCAGTTGAAAGGTCACGTAAACATACAAACTATATATATATATATATATATATATATATATATATATATATATATATTATTTATTGATGTTGTGAGGATAAGTGAGCTTGCTATGGTGAGTGCTGAACTTTGTGTGTGTTATATATATATATATATATATATATATATATATATATATATATATATATATATATATATATATATATATATACACACACACACACATACATATATATATATATATATATATATATATATATATATATATTGAAGAAAACGGCGGCACTCATCAGGCTTGTTTGTCAGATAGAAAAAAATCCCATTTATTAGTGTCGTAAAGCCGACATGTTTCGGGGTAAACCCCGTCCTCAGGGCCAAACACAAGTGAAGTGATCATAACACAGAACAC